>NC_056733.1:268226922-268314422 GCF_019279795.1 Protopterus annectens
AGGTCTGCTTGAGACAGAAAGAGTGAATGTACAAACCAGAAGTTTCCCACTTTTCGTCAAACATCCATTTGGTTGGCGAGTGCTATGCTTTGTGTTTTAATTAAAATCGATAGCCAAACGGACAGAATGTTATGAGTATGTTTAGTTGAGACAGATGAGTGGGTTTGGAGGGCATGAGAGTGTTTCTACATGTGTCTGAGAGTTAGGGTGGACGACAGGTAATGCATGTTTGTGTGGTAGTGTGCGTATGTATTTTAAGCGTTAGGTTAGGTGATAGAAGTAGTGTTTTTTATTATGCGCTTGTGCATGCTTCCCGAGTGTGTCCTGTATAGTGGCAGTGTTATGGGAATTTTTTTTTAAGGTAAGGTGTAGAGTTAGGGTTGAGGGAATGGGCAACATCAGCATTAGGGTTGGCACCCATTATGAAGGTGGTGCATGGGGTGAAATATTTAAAGTGTTTGAAAATCAAACAGAATTTGAATTTTTAAATACCTTAATTGGGACTTAAGGAAAACAATGGTGCTTAAAAAAAAATCAGACATACCCATTACACATCAGACTGGCATTTAGAAAAATAAAAATCTTTTCATGAAAAACTGCAGTTTAGATAACCATTGCCATTAAACTCTCACTCAGAAAACAGAATGAAAGAGGAGAAGGAAATAGAAAAAAAATGTTTAATACGAGGAACGCATGCCTTGAAAAAGTTGTACAGCCAGTCCCACTGGTATGGCTATAACAGGACCATGGACAGCTCTCCAGCTGCTAACTCAGAACAGTTTGTTCTTTGAAGTACAATGTGATACTTTTGTTTATTTTTAAACTACTACATCTTTTTAAGGAGTTTTCACTTATGCCCTACAGAGTGAGACTTCCATTTCTGGAACCCACCTCTCTGCAATTCATTTTTCAAGACGTTCATAGACTTGACCCAGACAGCATGCCACAACTAAGGACAAACAAGACAGTGCAGTCTTATATACCACATGCGCATTCCTAATACCCACACCTGACAATTGATACATAATATATAAATTATAACTTCCGTATAAATGCCTCATTTCACAAGCTAAATTTAAAACTGGCTTGTACACAGTAATGGGAAGCTGACTAGTTACTTAACTCCCCTAATAACTTATTGCATTTATTTATTTATTTATTTATTTATTTATTTATTCCAGTTTGGTCCACTGGGCTCGGGGAGCCCGTTTTCATTGAATGCCCGGGGAGAAAAGCTGCAACAATACATAGTTACATGAATAATTACTAAGAAACTTTGCATTACTGACATATAACCGGTAGCATTCATCAATAAACAAACAATTACAATTTAGTTTAGGTGTAAAAAACAGAAAAATGGCCTTGAGGCTAGATCTTACAGTATAGTTATACTTATACCCTCAAGCTAAGATTTTAGTCCTTTCAAGATAGACTTTTATTATATTTTCCAAACTCACACCATCAATATTATCATTTGAAAAGTCTTAAGGTATAATATCTCTGCTTGTCAATCAGGCTTCCCACTATAATATCTTTTCAATGGCTGTATACTAATTTGTCAACTATAGAAATCATCAACACAACGTAACTGAACTAGAAACAATCAAAATCCTTGACTGCAGTACAGTGGAAAATGGAGTTTTGCACTTTCCCCACTGTGGTGTGATCTTGGGAATTAGCGTATGTGTATGTGTGTATATATATATATATATATATATATATATATATATATATATATACACACACACACACACACACACACACACACACATATATATATATATATATATATATATATATATATATATATATATATATATATATATATACACAAAATCAGTAAGTATGGGGGTGCAGGAGGGCTTGCCTCCTTGCAAAAATGTTTTGTACATATGTTTTATGTTCATTAATATTCTGGAGTTTCAACATTTCTGGTTTGACTTTGTGCATGTCGATGATTTTTTCCAGTCAACAGTTTAATACAGATTCCTTTTCAACATAAGCTCTTTAAACTTAACTTCCACTCCCATATAAAGTTTAAAACTACCTTTTAAGTTCAGTCTGTGTCCTTATCCTACAAGAAAAGCATAGTGGATAGCTCAATGTTCTGACCTATCTTTAAAAATAAAAACAAAAACCTCTTTTCATTTCACAATCCAACATAGCTTTCATTTGCTTCTGAATACACAGTAATATATACATGAAGTAATTACAACCTTACTGATTGTTTTCTTTTTACTCTCTTGTTTGGCCTGGTGCTGGTGCAACCTTCTTCACCCTCGCTGCACTCGGGCTCACTCCGCTCTGCTATATTACCCTTAGTTTCCACCCCTCCCACTTAATCTACATTTATACTTAGCTTGCTCCACCCCTTTATTCTTTTCACCTTTCCAGTTGCATCTCATACTCTAGTTCTAAAGTTCTACCTAAACCCTTACCTTCTCATTCTTTAGCTATTATACTCCCTCCTCTTATACTTCTCTCTTGAATTTTGATCACAATGGTATATTCCCCACATAGAGTTCTATTTCTCTTCTCCCTGGTAGTATCTCTTTCTAGCCCTTCACTTATGACTTCCGTTTACAAATCATCAGTTAATATAAGTATAAGTAGTAAAGTCTTGCTGAGTTTAATTCTGGTGGCTGCCAAAAAAAATCAATTAATAAAAAATGGAAATCAAAGTCTAAACCAATTGTACTAGAAGTAGAGAATACAGTAACAGAGATAAAAGAACTGTACGTGGGATCTTTAGAAAAGTGCAGGAGCAAATTACATAGAAAAAATGGGAATTGTGGGAATAATACATGCAGAATAATGTTTTGGAAGAGGAATGATTTTAAAAGAAGGCAGGATTTGAATGAACTACATAATGTTTAACTGACAATGACTGGATAGATTATAAGTGGTTTATAATGTTTGCAACTAAAATATGTCAATATGGTTTGCTTTCATTTATATAAATGTATTATCATAAGTGATAATTTAATAAAGATGTTTCTTTATTAAAAAAATCAAACTTCTGCACACCATCTCCAACTCCAATACCCTCACTACCAAGTTTCAATCTTTCCTAAACAACTCTATCTTCATTAACCATATTTAAATTTACTTCTCTCTTATCCCCCTTTCAGTAGTCACCCACTACACCTATGTCCTTCTTATCCATAAACAACTACATCCCACAATTAACTTAGAAGTATCTGTAAGAGAATAGCCTAATTCCATGCCTGAAGTGCATAACAGAAACCTGAAATTCTAGTTGCCACAGAAACATTGTTTATACCCAATAGAAGACACTCTGAAGCACTACCTCCAAATCAGGGCAGATAGAACTCATAAACAAGCTAGTTGTATTGTATTGTTTTACCCTATCCACTTCAATTTCACTTTTACACAAACCCTATCCCAAAATTTTAAAATGCTGAACTACTTACCACCTTCTTAAAAGTAAATAAGACAAAACATCTATGCATAGCAGTATCCCTCAGGTCAAAATATTCCAGTACTAGAAGATATCCTATCCTGGATATCAAACATAATTTCCAATGAAACCACCATTATCTTGGTGATGCTAATATAAACTGACAAAGCCTAACATCAGATTGCCCAACTAGTAGCATAAATCTCTTTGTATTCTCACAGCTCATTACAACATCAACTACGTATTAGAGATATAATAAACCTCCTGACACTGGACCCAACCCAGTTTGGTTTCGACTCAACTTGATGGACTTCTTTGAGAAAGTTACCAAAGCAATGGATGAGGGCAAAATTGTTCACACTGCTAATCTTGACCTGGCCAAGCATTTGACACAATACCCCACTCAGGCATTGTTGACAAACTCAAGAGGTTAGGTACAAACCCATATGTCACGTACTGGATAGCCAAATGGCTTACAGACAGGACCCAGAAAGTTAGAAATGGGGAGTCCACCTCTGTAAAGAGGCCAGTCACAAGTGGAGTCCTTCAAGGATCAGTCCTTGGACTGCCCCCTTTGGACATTTACTTCTCAGAAGTCAAGGCCAATGTCAGTGGTCTCTGGCTAACTAAATTTGCAGATGATCACAAATTAGGAGCTGTCATTGAATCTCACACTTACACAAATGTTCTCCAGGAGGGTCTGACACAACTGATGTCAGAGACATGGACTAAAACTAAATGTCAAGAAATGCATAACAGTATCCTTTGGGATGTCATCCATCCCTGGTAACTATCATATTGACAACACACCCCTTAGAGTTAACCCAGTAGTCAGGGATGTAGGGACACACATAGATAGTAATCTAGCCTTTGACCATCATGTGTTTACAGTGGTGAGAAAATCATGCTATATTGCACAACTTATAAACAAAGGTATGGCATCTAAGTCCAAAGAAGTCATTGTTCCACTGTATTCAGCATTCATCAGACCCATCATTGAGTACAATGCCCCCTTTGGTAAGTATCTAACCAGGCATATCCAACAATTGGAATGTCCACAGAGGTTCCTCACTAAAAGAATATACAGCATAAGTAAAATATCCTATGCAGTCTGCATCAAGGCCCTATCCCTGTAGTCAATCTCCTACAGGCTTTTGAGGAGAGATCTATGTCTGGCATACAGGGCATTGTCAGACCTCACTTTTATGGACCCCCTGCATAACCACAAAACAAACAGCACCAGAATTACCCATTCTAAAGACTTAAACCTTGCCTGTGATATAAATAGGTCCTGCTGGAGAGATAGGTATGTATCCCAGAGACTACCATGACTATGGAACAGGCCCCCCATCCATGTGATGCAGAATTCCTCCCTAACCCAATTCAAGTGCAACTTGGACAATTGAATGAGAAACTGGAAATTCATCCCTAGTTTGGCTCCTATGCCTCTAATGGACACAGATAACTTGTTAATGATTCATCTCCCAAACCCCTGCTTACACTTATCAAGGGTGTCAGAGATTTGGGATGCATTGCTAGGCTTAAAAAGGCCCTTGTGGTCGTTAGCCTAGTAAACACCTATGAACCTATGACAAAAACTATGCCTATGTCTCCATATTAGGTTGGATCCTGGTCTCTGACCCAAGTAAATACATTCTAGCTGGCACCATACCTAGGAGCATGAGTGACATCTACCAGCACTTAAGAAATATTTCCCACATTCCCAAAGAACATCACTATAAAACAACATGCAATCCACCTAAATGTAAACATAATTTCTTAATATTTGCAGTCTATAAAATGGTCTCTTCTACAGATCCTGCCTCTTGACAATGCAGTAACCCATTTCAATATTACATTTCTGAACATTACTAGCAGTTTAGCTCCCCTTCACTCAAGAAGAATAAAAGTCAGCCATGGCCCATGGTTAAACAAAAGAACTATTGTCACATAGGAATAAAACTGGGAAAGGATGGCTAAACAAAAACAACAAAAAAAAAAATAGCAAAAACCTCCATCCTGGAAAATTACCTCTTCAGACTGTCACTATTTTTGTTACATACTTTTTAGCAAACCTGACCTTAACCAGCTTCAACCCATACACAGCCTTAACTCAATACTCTCCGAACACCATCCTGACAACCCCCCTCAAAACTCGTCTTCTAACTCTCGTACATCTTCTCTCGAAAAAATCCAGTCAATACTGCACCACAAATAATCAAACATTTTCTCTACAACTGGTCTCTATAAATCACATTGTAGCTTATCTGAACAGAATTCTCACAAATAGATCAATTACAGCAATATATGCCACAAGACTATTTAAAACATATTTCAGCATTCCTTTACATGAAAGAGTTAACTCCATCAAAGTATCAAACTTTCCACCCAATGCCATTCTGTCACTTCTCTCCAAAATATTAGCAAAATGTGTCCATCATCAACTCCTCAAGTATCTTCTCCAAAATGAACTTTTTATCTCCACTCCACATGGCTTCAGGCCAGCCAAAGTACCACAACTGCACTAGTTTCTTTCATTAACACTTTAAACAGTGCTAGAGACTCCAACAAAGTGTTTCCTCATTCTTTATATACCTCTCAAAATCTTTTGAAACTGTTTCCATTCCAAACTTCTGCACCAGCTCTCTAAACTTGGTCTCTCCTCCCCCTCTATGAAACAGACAACAGTCCGTAGCATGATGGTGAATGGCAAGGCTCCCTATCACCCTACCACCCAAACAACCAACACTGGTGTCACCCAAGGCTCTATCTTTGGTCCCCTTCTCTTCAGTATTTTTATGAATACCCTTCATATTGCTGCCTGTTTAATCTCTTTAGTTCAGTATGCAGATGACTCTACCATCAGCTTCTCCTCAAACAGTCTATCCTATCTACAACAAATAACATATGAAGAGTTCTCGTCTCTGAAAACATGGCTTAATCACTCCCAACTCTTACTCAACCCTAAAAAGATCAAACTCCTCCTATTCACCCCCAAAACACGTAATATTGACAAATCAAACTTTAAAATCAACTCCCAAAATAATACAGTAATTGAAGTTGCTCCAGATAATAAACTCCTAGTTGTTGCAATATATGAAAATTTTTTATTTAGTCTCTATATCTTGAACAGTATTAAAAAAACATATCAAAAACTGGGGATGCTGTAGAGGCATAAGCCTTACCTAAATACATCTACAAGAACTACACTAGCCAATACTTATCTTTTACTTTCACTCCTACATGGAGGGCCACTTCTCACCCACCTACAAATCTCATTAAAGTCAAAATTCACACATTATACCTGTCGAATAGTGTGTGTGTGTGTGTGTGTGTGTGTGTGTGTGTGTGTGTGTGTGTGTGTGTGTGTGTGTAAGTGCAGTACCTTAAAGAAGTGTTTCAAGGTTGGCATGTGCATATAAATAGAAGGCACATGCTAGCTTCAGTGCCATTTTGAAAGTGCAGCCAGAGAGTGAGCATGTATGATGTAATAGCTAGTTTGTTTATAAGTTTATCTAAGTTAAAGTTACTAAGCCTCAATCCTGATGTGTTTGTACATAATAAAGCTGCTTGAACAGAACCCACAAAGACATGTTTATTTTATCCTGACTAGACAAGGAACATGGTATCAGAACCGGGATTCCAGAAACTGCTTTTCAGAGCTATGAGGTGTGGAGATAACAATGAAGGAAAACAAAGAAATGAGCATGAAAAAGGGCCAGAAATGAACCAAAGGTAATGAAAACTTGCACAAACGAGTCATTTTATAAAAAAGATAAAACTGAGCATTACAAGGGCACAAACCAAATTATTAAAGAAGTGAGAGGCACAAAAGGTTCATTAATTAAACAAGATGCTTAAAATTAAGATATCTGATAAAATGATTATCAGAAAAGCACATAAGGGGTTTAGAATTATCTGAGAATTGCAACTGTTTAGAGTAAAATGAACGCAAGAAAAGTATAATGGGCATGGAAGAAGATTAAACAAGCAAAATGAATATAATCAGGGTATAAAGGGCACATTAAGCATAAATAAAGCAAGGCGACTGCATGTTTTTTGGCAAAGTGCTGTGTTTTGGCATAACTACTATTTCGCATTGTATTCAGGGCATAACTAGAGTTATTCGAAGTATCTCAAAGTGTGTAAAAGTGCTTACACTGTGTGCTTATTACTGTGCATTTATTCTGAACAGTTTATTTGTGTGCAAAGGGCAACTATTTCATGAAGTCATCTAACCTGGACCAGAACACCAAAGGCAGAGGTGTGTCCATATTCATTAAGGATATCCACACCTCCAGGCTAGTTGCACGGCATAATGCATCTGAGGTTATCCAAGTGTAACTAGCTCTGGGCAAAACTGCAATCCAAATTATAGCTTGTCACAGATTCCCCACCATGCCCCAGGATTCCCTCTCCTCTTTTCTTGATATACTGGAAAATATTAGGGTTCAACCAAACACCCTAATAATGGGCAATTTCAACTACTTCACCATTAACTGGGAAAACTAATCATATACCAACTCCTTCACTCAACGCTTTCTGGAATTCATAAATTCCAATGCCCTGGATCAACTTATCCACACCTCCACCAGGGGCAACAATATCCTAGACCTAGTCATTACCAACATGAGTGACCGGTGTTCCATACCTGAAGTCAACTCCTCGTTGGTCATATCCGACCATAAGCTAATCATTCCAGATATCAGCATCCTGCCCCCACCTACCATTAAGGAACCCATGGTAAAAAATTTCTTCAAAGCCAACTTCATGCTTCTTAAGACAGAAGTGGTGAACTTCATGGCACCCATGCAGATGGACAATACAGTTACAACTGATGAATCCTACACAAATGCACTCTATAAGCACTTACACGAATGCACGGTTCGTGCTATTCCAAACAGAATCAAGACGCTATCCTCCAAAAAAGGGAAGCCAATCTGGTGGTCCCCTGCCATAAACAAACTACAAGAGAAGGAAGAAACTGTTGCAAAAGAGAGTAAAATCCCATGAGTGGGAGGAGCTGCCTGGTCAGCCTCAGTAAGAAGCTGAGATCCCTTATAAGATCCTCCAAAGCTAGCTACGAAAACAAAATCGTCACTGATTCTAAGGGCAACCACAAACCATTCTATAGTTATGTCAAGAATCTCAATGGCAACACCCAGATCTGCTCTGAGTTACAGCACAATGGCATGAAAATTACAGAACCAACTCATATTGCTAACATCCTGGTAGATAGGTTCAGTGCTAACTTTAACCCCCACTCATCCCCTAAGGAGCCCATATCTATACAGAGTCCCTGTAATCACATCTATGCAGGTAAAAGCTGCAATCTCTAAAAACAAAAACACACCATCCATGGGACTGGACAACATCCCAGGCTGCATTTTACATGAACTTCAGAATGAACTGGCTCCCCACCTAAGCACCATGTTCAATCATAGTCTCACATCAGGCTTTGTGCCCACTGAATGGCACACAGCAACAGTTATCCCACTCCACAAATGGGGAGCCACCAATGATCCTGGAACTATTGCTATATTAGTCTGATGAGCCTGGTCTGCAAGGCCATGGAACGTATCATCATGGAACTCATAAACAAAGACATTGGTAACCTCCAAACTCTGGATCCCACCCAGTTCGGGTTTGTGAAAGGCAGATCATGCCTTCTGAACCTGATCGACTTCTTTGAGGCAGTCACCAAAGCCGTAGATGAGGGTAAGGTGGTTCACACAGCCTATCTTGACCTCGCCAAGGCTTTTGACACCATCCCCCATTCTGGAATTATAGCTAAACTCACTAAACTAGGTATAAATGTAAAAACACAACAAAACAGTCCTGGACAAGGAGCCTCTTCAGAACAAAGTGAAATATATTGAAAAAACAGATGAGGCTCGCCACAGCAGATATATAGGTATAAATCCCTACGTCACAAGATGGGTTGCCAACTGGCTCACTGACAGAATCCACAGTGTAAATGTTGCAGACTCCTCCAAATCTGACTTCAAACCAGTGACAAGTGAAGTACTACAGGTTTCAGTCCAGAGACCTCTCCTGTTTGGTATCTACTTCTCTGAAGTACAGGCTAAAACAGAAGGCCTCTGGCTAATGAAGTTCGCAGATGACTGCAAACTAGGAGCCATAGTCGAGTCCCCAAATGATGTGGACATCCGGCAAAAGGGCCTCACTGAGACAGATGCCTGGTGTCAGAGGCATGGCCTCAAGCTCAATACCAAAAAGTGCATTGTCACCTTTGGTAAAAACTCTGTACCCATGAACTACCACATAAATGACAGTCTACTTAATGCCGAATGTGTGTTAAGAGACCTTGGGACCCAGGTGGACAGTAGTCTCTCCTTTGATAATCACATCGCCACAGTAGTCAGGAAATCTTTCTACGTGGCACACCTTATCACAAAACAGTTCTCATCCAGGAAAAAAGAGGTCATTGTTCCCCTCTACTCGGCACTCATTAAACCCATTACAGAGTACAACGCCCCTTTTGGAATGTACCTCACAAGACATCTGCAGCAGCTGGAAAGGCCACAGAAGTACCTCACAAAGAGAATTACTGGCCTCAAACAGATGCCCTACACTGACCGTCTCAAAAACCTCCAGCTTTACTCTGTAGCATATCGAATACTCTGAGGAGATCTCTGCCTAACATATAAAGCTATGTTAAACCCAGAGCTGTTGGACGTGCTACACCTAAAGAAATCCCAAGCCCTCCTAGCTACATGCTCTAGTGACCTAAACCTTGTCACCACAATAAACAGGACATGCTAGAGGGATAGATTTCTGTCCCGGAGACTTCCTATACACTGGAACAAGCTACCCATCTATGTCAAGGAAAATTTCCTCATTAGCACTCTTCAAGAAAAATCTTGATGAGTGGATGGGAAATAGGAAATACACCCCGGGGATCACTTCTGTGGCTCTGCTCGACAGAGACACAGGAAATTAACTTTCTTGGGTGACATAAGCCAGGGAACCTTGTTGGCTAGGCTTAGATAGGCCCTTGGGCCGATAGCCTAGTACCTACCTATGAACCTATGAATCTGTGAACCTAAGTACAGTCAAAATACAGCCATTTCTAAAAGTTTCTTGTGCTGGGTGTGTCTTTTCGCAAAGTGCTGCCATTACAGAGTGTTTCTTGCACTGTAAAGAATTATTTAGCAAAGTGCAACCATTCTGGGAAGGTTTCAGTGTACTGTGTACTGGTTACTTGCAAAGTGCATTTACTTGAAATGTTTCTTACTCTGCGATTCTTCTGCCTAGTTTAATGGCACAGTGCAATTATTTTGAAATGTTTCTTACACTGATAAGAGGTGATTTCATACAGTACAGTAATTTCAAGTGTATCACAGTGCCTGAGAGACTTATGTTGCAAAGTTAAGTTATTCAGAGGCTTGTTGTGCTATTGACATAGTTACAAATACTGACATAACTTTCTGGCATATGTATAGATGTGTGTTCATGCATATTTGCAAAAGCCTTTGCTGGTATGTGTTAATATGGCAGATGGATTTTGAAAACCAACAGCATTGGTGTTTGATCAGAATACTGCAGACAATTGGAGAATATTTGAGCAAGAGTATGATATTTTATATGAGCAGCTTATTTTGACAAAGATGCATGCACCAGGGCATTCATTTTGATAAACTTAGCTGAGTCAGAGGCCATCAAAAGACAGCGTTCATTTGTGTATGCGCCAGCAGTAAATGAGGGAGAAGGTGAAAATTGTCACATTGTTGTACAGGATGAATCAACGGAAGACCCCCGAGTGTTTGAAGTGCAAATTCAGAGAAATGTATAAACCCCAGACAAATATTACATTAGAGAGGCAGCTGTTTTACACAAGAGATAAAAAAACAGGGGAAACTTTTGCAGCTTATATAACTGACCTGAGAAACAGAGCTAAAATATGTCAGTTTGGTGACTTAAAGAATAAGTATATAAAGGACAGGCTTAAGTGTGGTATTAATAGTGCTGCAGTGAGAAAGATTTTTCTATGTGACTGACTTAACGCTGAGCAAAGCTATTGAGGTTTGTCAAATCCATGAAATTATGTAAAGGCATACTAGCATGCTTGCAAGTGATAAGAGCATGGTCTAAGCAGTAAATGTAGAAAGCATGCAACTCATGGCTAGCAGAAGCAGGCCTAAGCACAGGGCCAGCCTTAGCTGAAATGGCGCCCTAGGCGAAGTAGTGCTGTGGTGCCCCTTAAGCCCCACCCACACCATTCTCAAGTAATGCCCCTACTTGAGCCACGCCCATATGTAGGTCACGCCCATAAAAGCCACTCCAGTCATTTCTTTCAAATTTTTAAATGCATGAAAATCAGTGAATGCTTTGTCATAGTGTAACAAAGGGGGTATGCTTTACACACCAGCCACAGTACACCAGCACATCACTGACCAACATGTACAACAGACACTGGGCACTTACTGACCTTAATCAAATATATAGCATAAATGTAGTTTACAATACATGAGTCTGACAACAATCTGTTCTGTCAGACAGAATAAGGGACAGCAAAGAGGTTTACTAATGGCTAAGCACAACAGTTTTAGAGTTTGGACATGTATGTTCACCTTTTACATATGCCAATAGCTGTCCATCACCTCTACCAAAAGGCAGTCTATGGAAATTGCTTTCCTAAGAATAACAGACAAAAACCCTCCATAGTTGTGCTACTAAGAATGCAAATGGATTTGGCATAAGCAGAACTAAACTTCTCTTCCTCTGAAGCTCTCAGCTCCTTGTAAAATCCTTGCTCAACTCTTTGAATCCTAAGTGGTATGGATAGAGAATTCAGTCTCATGTTTCTTGTACCCAAGGTACAGAGTTTGAGCCTGAGTAACACTAACCACCAGGTATACCTAAGTGGGGCATACACACACACTGTTAAATATTTACTCTGCCTACTGAATAACAAGGTAACAATCTGCACTACCCAAACAAAGTTGTTCACATGTGCTCCTAGATGCCTAGGCAATCTAATCTGTTTTTCTCTTCTTCCTTAACTCATCAGGACTTCTCACTTCTGGAATGTCATACATCTTACAGCCTACATTCATTCAACACCATTTTCTGAAAAAAAAATAAAGTTAAAAATATAATGCAATCAAATATACATATTTTAAAGCTTGTAACCTCAGAATTATATTTGTCTTTACAGTTTCACCAAGTGTCATTTCTTGAAAACTGCACACTCTAAATCTTTTTCTTTTGGCTTTTCCCAGTTAGGGGTCACCACAGCAGATCATCTGTCTGCTCATGACTGGCAGATTGGCAGTGGAGTTTTACGGTGTTGAGTTGCCAGCCCGGCGCCCAACCTTCCACAGAAGGCACACACATGCACACACTCACACCTAGGGCCAATTTAGAGTGTCCAATCCACCTACTGCATGTCTTTGGGATGTGAGATGAAACCGGAGCACCTGGAGAAAACCCACGCGACTACAGGGAGGACATGCAGACTCCGTACAGAAGGCACCCCAGCCAAGAATCAAACCAGAGAACCTCTTGCTGGGAGGTGGCAACGCTAACCGCTGCACCACCGCGGCCGCCCTAAAACTGCACACTCTAAATACTTATCATAATACATGTCTTGGTCAGACATGAACTTATCACTTTTCTCTGACTGCTTGTTTATCAGGATATTTACAAAAATATGAAAAATATGCTTAATTAACCATATAAGTAATATTAAATAAAATATCTCTAAAGATCCACAATTTACAGTGCAAATATAAATGACAGATTTCATCAGCGCAATTTACTTACTGTCTTACTTGATGCCATACGATGATTTGTAAGTTGCTTGCTTTTGGAAATACTGATTACAGGTAAGAATATTGCATATATTCATAATTATTGAAAAGCAAATAGTAAAATATCCAGTATATTGCACTGTAAGTGAACATTGACAATACATTTTTCTACCTTCCACAACTGGGTTTCATACCATGGCCTTAATAAATTGTAACTCTCCCAGACCAATTTTTAAAATAGGAATTTAAATGCAAAGTGTGAACAAGTGACACAATTAACATTTGTACTGTAGACTATTCAAGATTTAACAATAGTAATATATTTTTTGTATACCCTTCTGTTTCTTTTGCTGCCTAACATTAATTGGCAAGTCAACTGTTTAAGGAAGCCTGAAAAGTGTTTGGATGCTGTTAGGGCTATGGGTGTTAATTGGAAGTAAAAAAAAAAAAAAAAATTTGTCAGTTCTAAACTGCCCTTCTGGGGAGAGAGAGACAGACAAGAGAGAGAGAGAGAGAGACAGATGAGAGAGAGAGAGAGAGAGAGAAAACAAAAATATGCAATCTCTTTGACTACAACCTGCAAGAAAATCACCACAAAAGCACCTTGCAGAACAAAAGCAGTAAGTGCAGCATATAAAAACAAACTTTAGAGCCCAGCATTAATAACTAATCAAGATTACCAGTTTTTTTAGAGAAAAATAAAAAAGATAACCAGCTTTTGATTCAGCTGCAATAGGCACGATCGTGATACAACCGAAGTGTCAAATCGGCAATTTATTGATAAGCTCAAACAGTAGTGCTGATATATTAGCTAGTTGCGGCTGTATTTAATGTAATTAGACAACCCACCAATACAAATGCAATCTTCAGACAAGAAATAAACTTCCAAACTATCGGTGTCATACCTCTTCCCGCCACATGCATTCAGTATCTCTACGCCTCTACACTTTCTGAATACGTTTTGTCTGTTGCCGGTCTTCATCTTTCTATCATAATAAAGATCATTCACTTTTCTTTACTGACAGTCCCTGCCTTTCCAGGCAGCAAATAGTAATTTAAAAAAAAAAAAAAAAAAAGGCAGAACACCTGGATGGGGCTTATTACTTTTTTCCATGCTCCCTCCCCCTCGTTCAATGGTTTCGGCGCCCTTGCTCCACAGGCATTAATTTCTACAGTGGACTGAAAAACAGTACTTTACCGGATACCGGGCAGTTGAGAGAGTTGTGCGTGTCTTGCTCGTCTGCAACCACCAGTCACACTCAGAAGATTACATCCATGGTAGGCGCAGCGCACTTAAATGTGATTTAAAAAAAAAAAGAAAGCTGTTTGAGGAAAGGAAAAGATGAATAAAAGCCACTAGCATGTGGCTCATGAGTGGTAAACAAGCACTTGAAACCCCCCCCCCCTCAAAAAAAAAAACAATGCTTTTGTGATTACGTTGTGAAAATAAGTGAAACTGATACTAGTTCACTTTCTTCATTATTATACTGACATTATTGAAATAATCAACCGCTCCGGTAGCATTTTTTATTTTAAACTTACTTACACTCCATATATGATTCAGGAATTTCAGGTTCAGGTAGAAATCTCCACGATGAGCCAGGTTAGTCAATGGAGGTTGGAAGTAACTGACCATCACCATGTACTCCCTATTAATGTTGGCTGTTTACTCTCTCGTTCTCACGCTCTCTCTCGCAACTAAAGTGGGACCAATCAGCAGCAGCCATTGGTTCATAGCTAATCATGCGTCTTACAGCCAGCCAAATTCTACCCCCCACTCCAGATAAACTGTACTGAAATGCGTACAGTCAGTATGCCTCCCGACACCCCTGTGCTGTAATAGTGGGAGGGCGCTCACCAACCCCCTTTGCTCTGTGGTTCCGGTGCCCTCAAGCAGGCGCCGATAAGAAAGAAAGAATGGACTAAATTAATTAAAATAAAAAAAAAATGAAGTAAAAAATTGTGCCCTTTACAAGGCCGACCTTTATGGTGCCCTAGGCGGTCGCATAGTTCGCCTGTGCCGAAGGCAAGCCGTGCCTAAGCACATGGCATCTGCAACCCCTGTGGGTTTTTCTGGGAGCCCCATAGTTTTCCAGCAAGTTCTAAGAAAAAGACATGCTCAGTGCAGTACAAGGGTGAGTCAGCAAAACCCAAATCCAGCTTTATTGTTAACTCTTGCAGCTGTGGTGCCACTCATGAGTCTAAAAAAAAAAGAATGCTTAGCATTTGGTCAGCAATGCCACAAGTGTAAAAAAATGGAACCATTTTCAAAAGTTTGCAAATCAAGTAAACCTCACACAGTTATAAAGAAGAGTCACTAAAAAAAGCAAGTTGATCATATAGAAAGCTGCAATTTTACTTTCTATGCAGATGGTGCATCAGTAATTCATAGGTTCATAGGTTGGTACTAGGCTATCGGCCCTAGGGCCTATACAAGCCTAGCCATAAAAATTACCTGGCTATTTCTTCCCAGAATATTTACTTCCCTGGACCCATCTAGCAGGGTGACTGACATGATCCCTGGGGTGAATTTCCTATCTCCCATCCAATCGAGGGCCAAAGAGGCACTTAGCTTGACAAGTATGGGCAGTCTGGGTCAGGAACCTATCCCTCCAGCATGTTTTGTTCATTGTGATGACCAGGTTTAGATCCCTGGAGCGTGTGGCTCTGAGGGATTGGGATTTCTTGGGATTTCTTTAAGTGTAGCATGTCCAACAGCACAGGATTTGACATGGCCTTGTATGTTAAGCAGAGATTGCCTATGAGTAGGCGATATGTGACTAAGTATAGCTGGAGTTTTTTTAGATGGTCAACATAGGGCATCTGCTTTAGGCCTCTGATTCTTTTAGTGAGGAATTTCTGTGGCCTTTCCAGTTGTTGGAGATGTCTTGTGAGATACATACCAAACAGGGCATAATGGGTCTAAAGAGGGATGAGTACAATGGGACAATGACCTCCTTTTTTCTGGAAGAAAAGCCCTTAGTGATGAGGTGTGCAACATAGAAGGATTTCCTGACTGCTGTGGCTATGTGGTTATTGAAGGTGAGACCACTGTCCACCTGTGTCCCTAAGTCCCTTATCACACTTTCAGTGCTTAGTGCACTGCCACTTATGTGGTAATTCATGGGTACATGTTTTTTCCCAAAGGGGATAACTATACATTTCTTGGCATTGAGCTTGAGCCCATGGCTCTGGCACCAAGCATCTTTCTGTAAGGCCGTTTTGTAGAGTATCCACATCATTTGGGGATTCAATAATGGCTCCCAGTTTGCAGTAATCTGCAGACTTTGTTAGCCAGAGTCCCTTAGTGCTGGTCTGTACTTCAGAGAATTAGATGCCAAACAAGAGCAGTCCCAGGACAGAACCCTAAGGTACTCCGCTTGTCACTTGTCTGGAACTGGATTTTGAGTCAGCTATTTTTACAGTGTGGGTTCTGTCAGTAAGCCAGTTGGCAATCCATCGAGTGACATAGGGATTAATGCCCAGCTTAGTAAGTTTATCTATGATTCCAGAGTGGGGGGTGGTGTTGAAGGCCTTGGTGAGGACCAGATAGGCTGTGTGGGCCACCTTACCCAAGTCCATGGCTCTGGAGACTGATTCGAAGTAGTCAATCAGGTTCAGGAGACAAGATTAGCCCTTTACGAAACAAAACTGGCTGGGGGTCAGTGTTTGAAGGTTGCCAATATCTTTGTTTATAAGTTCCATGATAATGCGTTCCATGGGTTTGCAGATCAGGCTCATCAGACTGATGGGACGATAGTTCCCGGGATCCAAGTTGGATCCCTGTTGTGGAGTGGGATAACTGTAGCTGTGCGCCACTCATTGGGCACGAAGCCTGAAGTGAGGCTATGATCAAACATGACACTTAGGTGAGGTGCCATTTCATTTTGTAGTTCATGTAGTACACAGCCTGGGATGTCATCTGGTCCCATGGATGCTGTATTCTTAGCTTTGAAGAGTGCATTTTTACCTGTGTGGTCGTGATTACTGGAATTTGGCAATCGTTTGGTATTGAGATGGGCCCTTTAGGGAGTGAGAAGGGGGTGAAGTTGGCACTGAATCGATCTGCTAGGATATTGGCAATATCCTTGGGATCAGTATATTTAATGCCATTTGGTTGTAGCTCAGAGCAGATCTGAACATTGCCATTTAGATTCTTGACATAACTATAGAATGCCTTGTGGTTATCCTTGGAATGTTTAGCAATTTTATTTTCGTAACTAACTTTCGAGGATTTTATAAGGGCTCTCAGCTTTTTACCGAGGCTGGTAAGGGAGTATTTTGCATCCCGGGATTTTCCTCTTTTCTGCAATAGTTTCTTCCTTCTGGTGTATAGTTTGTTTATGGCAGGGGGACAACCAGATTGGGTTCTTTTTTTGGAGGAGACCATCTTGGTTCTGTTTGGAATGGCATCATTCATGCATGAGTGGATGTGCTCGTACAGTGCCTTAGTGTAGGATTCAGCAGTCGAACTTTCAGTTCCCATCTGCATGGGTGTTGTGAAGTTTGTCACTTCTGACTTGAGTAGCATGAAGTTGGCTTTGGAGAAGTTTTTTATGGAGGTTTCCCTACTGGTGGGTGGAGGTGGGATATGGATGTCAAGGATGATTGGCTTATGGTCAGACCTGACCAACGAGGGGGTGACCACTGGTGTGGAGCATCGATCTCCCATGTTGGTAATGACTGACCAGGTCTAGGATATTTCAGCCCATGTTGGGACTATGGATTAGTTCATCCAGGGTGTTGGAATTTATGAATTCCATGGACCGTTGTGCAAAGGTGTTGGTACCCAAGTAGTTTTCCCAATTAATAGCAGGATAGTTGAAATCACCCAGTATTAGGGTGTTTGGTTGTATCTCAATATTTTCTAGTATGTTTAGAAAGGTGTAGTGAGAATCTTGGGGCATGGTGGGGGATCTGTAGCAAGCTGCAATTTGGACTGCAGTCTTGCCTAGTGTTAGTTGCACCTGTAGAATTTGAGATGCTTTGCGTTGGGCAACTAGCCTGGAGGTGTGAATATCCTTGTGAATATGGACACTCCTTCGCCTTTAGTGCTTCGGTCCTGGTTTGGTGGCCGAAAAGTGTGGTAAGATTTGTAGCCTGGTATTGCAGGGGTGCTCTCTGGAGCCTTGAACCAGGTCTCAGTTACTGCACAGTTCTTCATTTTTAGGAGTGCCTCGAGAGAGTGCATTTTGAGGTTTAGACTTCTAGCATTGAGTAGCATTACCTTCAGATTTTGCATGCTTATATCTGTTATGGTTGTGGTTTTGTCCTTTGAGCCTTGCCTAAAAAAGGCACTATAGGGGTGGCAAGAGCCTTAGCCAGTAACCTGAATCCCAGGGGCGACAGGTGCAGACCATCTCTAGCAAAGCATTGTGGTTTGTTGATCATGTCGTCCCAAGCAGAGAGATACTGGATGCCCTTTGAATGACACCAGAAACGTAGCCAATTGTTGAAGTCAATTATTTTGTCCTTATACTGTGGTATCATTCTGGGTGAAGGCAGGATGCAGCTCAGGGCTAGGGTCATACCTGCCTGGGCCACATGATCCGAAAGCTCTTCCGTGTATCTTTTCATGTAGTCCAGGGAGGTACATCTCAAGTCATTCACTCCAACATGCACAATGACAGAGTCGTATTTGTACTTGTTGTGGAGTGACATGACTGCATGCATTATGTGCCAGATCCTGGCACCTGACAGGCAGCTGACAGTAATTTTCTCCTTATTCAGCCTGGTGAGTGGGACATCAGTGTGCCTGACTATAGAATCACCTATGACTAAAGTGTTGGGTACGTTGTCTTGCCTTAGAGGCTGTTGTTTGGTGGCACACTGGTGTCTTGAGCTATGTGTCACTTTGGTTGTGATTGATGTTTGTCTGCGATTCAGCTTCAGACGTCCTTGTTGCTTGGGCAGGTTAATGTTAAGGGCCTCCACATAAGTGGGTTCAGTGTTGCTATATGTGGATGTTGGTGGCGTGAGTTTTGAAGGGCTATGTGTTGCTTGAGGTGTAGTGCAGGTGTTAACCTTCTCCTCTTAACTGTCTAGCAAAATCTTGGCTGGCGAGAGCTTTTCTTCCAATTTGGTTATGTAAGTGCATCTCTCACAGGTTGTAGTGTTGGTTGGTAGGAGGAGAGGGTTGTCTGTGTACATGAGACAATTGCTGCATTGCCCTGGTATGCCCAGATTCACCAGGTGAACAGGAGAAATCACCGGAAGCTGACCCTTGGACATGCCTGGTTCAGTGTTTCTTTTGTAAAGTACAAGAGCTGTTTTCCCTTACCTTGGCAAGGTACTTTGCAATTATAGGCTGTTTAGTGTCTATGATCAATTTCTTCTTATTAACAAGGAGAATTGAGTACTTGTATCAGTTTAAGGCTTCCTAGTGCTTTCCAGCAGGTTTTAGTGCTACTACTGAGAAACCAGATAGTTCTAAGGGAAAATTTGAAGAGTGGACTTTCTCACACCAGGAATAGTTTAAAGTGCTAGACTAATAAGCTAATAAAAGTGCAGGAGAGAAGAGAACTAGCAGATCTAAGGGAAAAAATTAAAGAGCACCACTCAGAAGCTTACAAAAAATCCTGGCTACAGCAAATCTGTATCTGGGCTACACTAGTACAAGGAAAGGTAAGAAACATTTTTTTTTTTTTATATAGTAGAAAGTAAAGAGGCAGAAGATAATGAGACAATTCAATATGCAGAAGCTAAAGAGGTGGGCCTTTGCTAAGTTCTCACTATAAACAGTAGAATGAGCTGATTAATGTGACTGGGGGTGAGTGTCCAGTATCAACTTTATACCAGAGGCGGGCAACTCAAAGCCACCAAGACATAAGACCACCACAAGAACAGGGTGGGTGGGAAAAAACAGTTGTACAGATTACAGAGATATTAAATCAAAAGGGCATATGAAAAATGAGAATAAATTCTTATCTTTTCTGAATATCACAGCAGGCAGTAAGTCAGTCTCTCAACAACAGCTTGAGTAACAGGTATATCTGATTTAAGGCACAGAAAGCAGAAACCAAACCTATTATCCAGACAATACAGTTGCAGGAATGCCCTGCCCAGATAAAACCAGTTCTGTTCACTTTCTCTCACTAAGTAAGCAGATAGGCCTCTAGACAATGGATTTCACTACAGACTGAGGTCAACACTAACAGATATTAGCTCTATCTCACAAAAAAGGACAGTAAAACCAGTTGTACAGATTACAGAGATATTAAATCAAAAGTGCATATGAAAAATGAAAAACTCATCTTTTCTGAATATCACAGCAGGCAGTAAGTCAGTCTCTCAGCAACAGCTTGAGTAACAGGCATATCTGATTTAATTGGTGAAAAGGTTGATGCAGTAAATTTATTGACAAAGAACAAAGTGTTTTGTACTGTCCAGATCAATGGCAAAACCACCAAGCTTTAAGTAAACACTGGCTCAAAGTGTAATGTTATGCCAGTAGACACATTTGCTAAAGTGAGAACTAATGAACAACTCAATGTGGCTAATTGTGCAAAACTTGTTGCTTATGGAGATGAAGAAATTCAAACTGAAGGCTCAATAGTGCTTTCATGTTATTTGGCTAGGAACTGTTACAGCTTGTTATTCTATGTAGTCTGAAGACCTGTTCATTCATTACTGGGTCTCAGAGACAGCTTGAGAATGAATCTGCTTTCTTTTACCAAAGAAGTTAATCATATAAGTGCATATCCTAGTTCCAATTTTACTGAAGCCATTTTTTCAGAATATGCTGATATTTTCGATGACAAGTTGGGCAAACTTGCAGATGTGTATTCTATGAAGTTAGACCCAGAGGTCAGTCTAGTGGTCGGAGCAGCAATAAAAGTTCTGATATGCAGAATAAAGTTAAAGTTGGATAAAATGGTGCAGCAAGGTGTAATTTGTCCAGTTACAGAACCAAATGAATGGGTGTCTATGGTAAATGTCCACAAAAAAGGCTCAGACGAAATCAGAATATGTACTGACCCAAGACTCTTGAACAAAGCATTAAAGAGACTGCATCATCCAATGTGCACAGTTGAGGAAGTCACAGCCCTAATACCAAATGCCACTGTTTTTTCTGTCATAGATGTAAAAAGTTCATTTTGGCAAGTGATGCTTGATTGCAAATCAATTATCTACCCTTGTGCCATAATAGTAGATAATTTATTGGTTGGAGGCAACGGTGAAGCAGAGCATGACAGAAACCTTAAGAAAGTTCTAAACAGAGCATGTGAAGTAAATTTAAAGCTCAATCCTCTGAAGTGCAAATTCAGACTACCAGGCGTTACATATGTAAGTCATTTATTCACTAGCACTGGCTTGCAACCAGACCCGTCCAAGCAAGCAGTCATTCTTGAGATGCCAGCACCAGATAATGTTCAGGTTCAACAATGTTTTCTTGGTATGATCAGCTATTTAGGCAAGTTTATACCAGACTTCAGTGAGTTGACACCACCTTTGAGAGAGCTGACACCCACAAATGTTATATGGTCTTGGTTGGAACAGCACCAGAAAGCATTTGAAGACCTTAAGCAGAAAATTGCCACCCCACCTACAATAATATGCTATGATGTCAATAAACCAGTAAGTCTTTCCTGTGATGCTTCAAAATTTGGTCTTGGCACAGTTATTCTTCAAGATGGTAGACCAGTAGCTTATGCATCTAGAACTCTTACCCAAACTGAAATGCAATATGCTCAAATTGAGAAAGAACTTTTGGCAAAAGTATTTGCATTTTCAAAGTTTCATGGTTATATCTATGGTCGAGCTATTCTGATTTAAACTGATCACCAATCTGTAGTTACTACTCTAAAGAAGCCTATGCATTTAGCTACAGCAAGATTACAAAGAAACCTCATTACTATGGGTTTTGCATGCAGGAAGAAAGAGGTCATTGTGTCCCTCTACTTTTCCCTCATTAGGCCAATCATTGAGTACAATGCCCGATTTGGCACGTACCTCACTAAACACCTGCAACAACTGGAGAGGCTGCAAAAGTACCTCAGAAAGAGGATCCTAGGCCTTAAACATTTGTCCTATATGGACAGACTAAAAAAACTCCAGCTATTCTCTGTCTTATATCGCCTAGTTAGAGTTGATCTCTGCTGGACTTACAAAGCCATGTCTGACCCAGCTCTGTTAGAAATGCTACATCTGAAGAAATCCCAATCCCTCCACATCACATGCTTCAGAGACCTCAACCTCACTACCACAATCAACAGAACAAGCTGGAGGGACAGGTTCATAACCCAGAGACTGCTCATGCTATGGAATAGACTTCCCATACATGTCAAGCAAAGCACCTCACTGGCCCCTCTTCAAGAGAAATCTTGATGAGTGGATGGGAAATAGAAAATTCACCCCAGGGATCACTCCAGTGGCTTTACTCGACAGAGGCACTGGGAACTAAGGTCAGGTGGCACAATGCAGGGGTAATCCTGTGGGCTAGGCTTGTAAAGGCTCAAGGGCCATTAGCCTAGTACATACCTATGAACCTATTAACCTATAATGCTCAAATTGCAAAAGTACAACTTCAAAATGGTGTATACAAAAGGCAAACTTCTTTATCTGGCTGATACCTTATCCAGATTACCCAGAAATACAACAAAACAGCTTCATGCAGAGAATTTTGACTTTGTCATCATGGAAGTGTGTAATTTTTGTACCACGAGACGTAATGAGCTGAGAGATCATACAAAGACTGATCATATTTTGCAAAAGCTCAACCACTACATTAATGCTGGATGGCCATCTAAGCAATCTAGTGTATCACCTGAAGGGCAAACTTATTTTCCTTACAGAGATTAGATGTTGATGGAAGATGGCATTATTTTCAAAGGTCCTAAAATTGTTGTTCC
The DNA here is from genome assembly GCF_019279795.1 of Protopterus annectens. Taxonomy (NCBI): domain Eukaryota; kingdom Metazoa; phylum Chordata; order Ceratodontiformes; family Protopteridae; genus Protopterus; species Protopterus annectens. The sequence goes on from NC_056733.1 coordinate 268,249,971, forward strand.
TGCTTCCTTACAACATGAATATATTCAGATTTTGCATCCTGGTCACCCAGGTTCCGAATCTACCAAAAGAAGGGTGAGTATTTTGGCCTTCTCTAGTAAAAGACATGGATAAAGTACTTTCTGTTTTTCAGTATGCAATAGGACTAAACTGCATATGCAAAAAATAAATAAATAAATAATAAAAAAACACTTCAGCTATGTCAAGTTCATGAACTACCTTAGTCAACGGTAGCCACTGATATATTTCAGTGGAACAATCAGCATTACTTAGTGTTGGTGGACTCTTATTTGAACTGGTTTGAGATTGATTTACTACCTAATCTAATGTCCACTGCTGTTGTCACCAAGCTGAAGTGTCATTTCTCACTCCATGGTAGTCCACACCAAGTTGTTTCTGACAATGGTACACAATTTACTAGTTAGTTGATTCAGAAATTCACAAAAGAATGGACTTTGTACATGTTACCAGCAGTCCAGAATATCCAGTCTAGTGGACTAGCTGAATGTGCAGTACAGACTGTAAAGCAATTAATTGAGAGGTCAAAGCATGATAATACTACTGTCTTTTTGAATCTACTCAATCTCAGAAACACGCAGAAAAAAAGATGAGACATACCACCAAGGCTGTTATGAGACAAATGCGTCACGTTAAAAGCCAAATTCTTTAATACAAACAGATAAAAATCCAAGTAGCATAAAACAAGGTTCAGGGTGGATAAGCGCTTTCAGTAAAAAAAACTTCTTCAGATCCTCACCCATTAACCAGTGGTTTATTTAAAAAGAAACAGATAACAGATAGCCAATCAGCAAAAAACATGAACATGCTGAACCAACAGGCTTATCATATAAACCAACCATTTAACATATCAAAATAACCAATAGGGGGCTATCATAAACTAATACACACACACACACACACACACACACACACACACACACACACACACACACACACACACACACATACTAAAAACAGAAAGGGTAAACTACATATGACTGTAATGACTGATTAGTCAATCATATTATTTACAAAAATATTGCTTTGTAAATCATGCCTAACTGCACCATGCATTCAAAATTTGCAACACAGCTCAGCTTGTGAAAATGATGACCGTTTTTTTTTTTTTTGCAACACAGCAAAAAGATATAGAATGAGGCCCCTTTCCAGCAGAAACTTGCTAATTAAGACTAATGTAGAAGGAAAGCATTTTGTGACGTGTCTTATAATGAGGAGCATCACCTGAAAGTGATCACAATATACAGACCTCTACAGGGAAGAAGTGGAGCAAAGGATAAGGTATTGCCATAAATAACCTGTAAAGTGCTTCCTTGATAAAGCTTACAGTCTGTGAAGTCCAAGATCCTAGGTTCAGGCCAGGACAATCTGGCAGAAAAAAATATTTCTCATAGCATCCAATATATGCACAGTTCCATCACAAAATAAGTTTGTAGATTAGATATTGAATATACTGTCTCTTTGGATCTACTCAAACAGCTGCACTAAAGCCTAATTATATGATTCAAGACTACATTCAAAGGGGCATTTATTTCTCAAGCACGGGAAACTTACCAACTAAAGAAAATTGGCAGTTGGAAGAAAGGAAATATATCGTACCTTAGAAGTAAAGACTGGAGTGTCTAACTAAATGCACTATTTCTCTCTGGATATCCCCAGTTGCAAAATATTTTAAGATAAAAAGCAAAAGACCTTATCATATATGAAACGTGAGTAATGGGGCACCCCGGGCTTAACTCATATATCCAGTAGTCTTCATGTCTTCATTGTATTTGTTTCAGCCATACTTGAGGGAATAGATAGCAAAATCAGCCTCTTTACTAATGTGACGAAGACAGACACAATATAGTGGCATGAGGAATAGACACAGGAAGGATATGGAAAGGTAGACCAAGTGAGCAAAAGAGTGGCAACTGAGATTCTGTGCAGACAAATGCAAAGCACTATACTTGAATCAAAACAACGCTGCTGTGGAATAAGTGAAACTGATTATAAAAGATAAAAGTAAAATCAAACAGAATGCTGCTTCCCAGGTTAACACCACTGCTCAGAAAAATTTTAAAATAATAACATCAACCAAGTACTGAGCAGAAGTGAAAGTGAAGGTGAAAACTTCTCAAAAAATGACATTCCCAGTTGTAAAATCTATGTAGTTTAATGCAAATAAAGTTAAACGGATAACCGCTTTCACTATATCAGCTTCATCAGATCCATGATTAAACCTCCTAACAGACAATATATATATATAATGAAAACCATAAAAATAATCAACCAATCACAGAAATCAATTTAACTCAAGCTTCTGCTTAAAGTCACAACATATTACAAACAGTTGCAGGACACAACATATCTCATATAAAAAACGATCCACATATAATAGCTAGAATCTCCTATAAAATGTATGAAAAATAAAAAACAATGAATAAGAAATGAAAAATAAAAAATGAAATCTTATTATAAATACTGCCATATATAATGAATGACTCATTCATGCTGGACCTGGGACAACTGTTCCCCTACCAGTTCATGTAGATATTTTCAAGTCACAGCCTTTTCCTTTCAGTGAACATCCTGACCCTTAAAAACATGAAAACACAAAAGCACATAGCAGCATAACATGTAAAAATTGTATATAATGTACTAATGCATAAAAAATAATATAACTTAGAATTACTTACTTTTTATGGTTTTCATTATATATATATATTGTCTGTTAGGAGGTTTAATCATGGATCTGATGAAGCTGATATAGTGAAAGCGCTTATCCGTTTAACTTTATTTGCATTAAAGTACATCGATTTTACAACTGGGACTGTCATTTTTTGAGAAGTTTTCACCTTCACTTTCACTTCTGCTCAGTACTTGGTTGATGTGATTATAAAAGATGTTGAGTGCACATGGACTAAACTGTTACAAGTATAGTGGGTGGGTAGAGGCATCAGCAAACAGGTCATTAGGAGTATCCTCAGAGGGATAGTCTCCAGAAGAAAATAAGTCTATCCTTGGGTAGTGTGTACAATTCTGGAGGACAAATGAGGAAAGAACATCCATCTGCAGGAAGGAGTCTAGAGGAAATCATGCATGTGATACACACAGGAAAGCATGCAACCATGGATTACAGGAGCTAAAGCTCTTCTTGAAGGAGATCAGAACAGATGGGGGCATGATGATTACATAAAGAATTAGTAAGTTGTGCAGGGGGTCATTCAGAACAGGAAAGCAGAAGGACAAAGTACATGCTGCAGATTGCAGAGCCTGACTCTTACTTGGATCTGTAAAGGTGCTTCTTCAGAGAGATAACATTGTACACCAAAGAAAATGGTCTATAGGGATGGATAGTGCACAGTGAAACCACAAGGGCATTTAAGACAGGTGGAGAATGTATGAAGAGAAAGATGATAGAATATTAAATGCATTAAAGAGCAGAATTGATAATCTTATTGTCTCATTTTGCTGTCAAGCAAATAAAATGTCATGTAAGGTGCAATGGTCAGGCAAAAACAAGTAAACAAAATAAAAATAATGCATTGCTGTTAGGAGTCATAAAATGTAGAGAAGAAAATTAAAAAAATGATTCAAAAGAATACAGACATAGGGGTAGTGAAAATACAAAATACAGGACACATTGTTAACTGAAAGTGATGACAGGAATCAATCGCCATTTAACAGTGCGACAAAGAGACAGTTACAGAGTGAGACAGACAGACAGCCCTCAGAGACAGCACTTAACTGCAGTTGACTTACACTGAACAGGAGCCAGAACCTTAAGCAACTATACTTAAACTCTGGCAATGAAGCCACTTACCCAATTTATACAAATGCAGCAGGGATTCTTAAAATCAAGTCGGCATGAGAGTGAACAGATGTTATTGAGGGAATTAGCCTTGAGTGAGATGATGCCTAGGTGTTTAGAGCAATCACAGAATAGTAGTAGTAGTAGTGACTTGACAGTTTACTCACATTTTAATCTACTGGTGTCAAATAGTACTTTTAAGTTTAGTGCACTGTCAACAGGTGGTATTGAAGATTACCAGGCTGGAGTGCAAGTTTAATACCTCTCAAGAAGCACTTTTAGGGTATAACCATTAACAACACAGGAAATAAGTAGTAATTTTCTCCAACTCTAAGTGGGAATATCCTTCTCATGACTCTTTGATGAAGCTCAAGAATCTTAAAACAAGAGGCAGTGTCAAACTTATTTAATAAATCTTGCATTGGCCCTTGAAAATCATTTTCAGATGCTACAGTCTGAAAAAGGAATAGTTTGTAAATGAAGTGGCTGCACAGAAGTATACCGATCAGCTACGCAATTCTTACCACAGCATAGCAACCCACATTCAGATTCATGATAGCAAAATGGAAGGAAATACGTACGCCACATCTATAGGTATTAGGACATTCCATACAACAGCTAATGGCAGCTGATATTCCTAGCTGTCTGGTGTGTCTTATAACATTTGCAGTATACAGCAATGGATGGATCTGCAAATGCCTTACATGCTGAAGAGTGTTTCAACTCACACTAAGACAGAATAGAAACTGATTAGCTAAAAATCCTCATTCAAAAGACTTCTATGTAGAAAATAGACATAACTGAAATAAATTAAATTATTTATTTTTATTTATTTATTTTACATTTGTTGACCGGGATAGTCCGACTGGATGCATGTCCATTTTCAGTGGACGCCCGGGGAGAAAAGCTCCAAGGGTAAGCAGATACAGCATTACATAATACCAGCATTACATATTACAAACAGACTATTTACAGTGATTACATAAGTAAGCAAGTTAAGTTCCACAGGTTAGAGTTAATCCCGAGCGTAAATTAGGATTAAATTAAATTACACAGTAAACTGGTTAACAGATATTTACACATTCTAGAGAGAGTTAACCAGGCTTGATACATTGACATAGCCATTTAAATGCCAAATGTTGTTTGAGTCTAGTTTTAAATTGACCTAAGGTAGAAAGTAAGGTAATATCAGCTGGAAGAGAGTTCCAGGATCTACTTACAGAGTTTGCAAAGTGAGAATCACCGGCTGTGTTATTAATTTTGCTAGTCTGAATTAGTAGTTTGTTAGAGGATCAAAGCGGTCTAGGATTGTTATAGGGGGTGATAATATTTTTAAGTGCAGGAGTATTGTCTGGATTATAGAGGATTTTATAGGCCATAATCAGTTGGTTATACTGGATTAGACTGGGTAGTTCAAGCCACCCAAGCTGATTTAGATTGATGCAATGATGTGTCCTAAAAGGCAGCCCAGTGGCAAACCTGGCAATGTGGTTGTAGCAAATTGAGAGTTTGTTAAGGACAGTCTTGTTTAAATTCAAGAGTAGAGGGAATGCATACAGAAGGGTTGAAAGAAGGTGAGAGCGAGCTATGGCAATTTTAGCTGGAGGGGTTAGGAAGGCTTTTATTCTGTAAAGTGACCCTAGTTTTTTATTGATGGTTTTGATAGTTTGGTTAACATGTAGGTCGAATTTTAGATTATTATCTATGATGACACCTGTTAGTTTTGTAGAGGGTTCAGGGGAGATTATTGTGCCATCATCTGAATTTATGGTAAAGGTGAAAGCGGTAGACCTACGTGTTGGTGAAAATAACAGCATTTTAGTTTTTTTAGGATTTAGGATCAGACGACATTCAGAAAGCCAGTTTTCTAATTTATTAAAGGTGGTCTGGGTATCTGATCTTAACTCTATTGGAGATGTGGCCGAGCAAATCAGAGTAGAGACATCAGCATATTGGATACAGATGACTTTTAGGATGACAGTATAAAGGTATTTAATGAAGATGGAGAACAGCAAGGGCCCTAGTATAGAGCATTGTGGTACTCCAAGGGTGTTAGGTAGAAGACTAGAGAGTTTGTTTTGCCAGAGGACAGTCTGCTGTCAACCATTCAGGTAGGATTGAAACCATTGAAGGGCTCTAGTATCTAGACAGAATGTTTGCAGGGTGTGGATTAAAAGTTGGTGATCAACCATATCAAATGCCTTAGAAAGATCCAAGAAGAGGGCTGAGGATATATAATTATTGTTGCGATTATGGTTTATGGTGTTGGTAAAGGCTAGGAGGGCTGAAGTAGTGCTGTGATGAGGACGGAAGCCATGCTGAGTGTCTGCCATAAGGTGATTCTGGATTAGGTGGTGCATGAGTTGTCTATGATTACATTTTTCCATAATCTTTGCAAGTGGAGAGAGTATAGCTATTGGCCTATAATTGGAGAATTCAGTAGAGCTGCCTCCTTTGTGAAGCGGGATTACATAGGATATTTTCCAGATGGTGGGAATTTTAGCTTCTACTATGGTTCGATTGATTAGTATTGAGACGGGGTAAGCAATAGCATCAGCTGATTTTTGTAGGTACTCGGCAGGGAGTTGATCAGCAGAAAGTGTAGTGGGTTTTAATTTTTTGATCAAGGTACAGATAAGTGAAGTGGTGACTGGTTGGAAGCTGAACCTGAGTAAGTTTTTAGGGGTAGTACTTTCAGGACCAGGAGAGCTAGGAGGTAGTTGGCTAGCTAGGGCTTGAATTGTCTCAGTAAAGAATCAGTTAAAACTGTCAGAAACATCTTCAGGGGTTTTATCAATAGTAGCAGCAGGGATTGGGGTTGAAGTTTGTCCAGGATGCAGTAGATTACTTAAACCTGCCCAAAACTTCTGAGGGTTATTTTGATTTACTGTCTGTAAATTACAGTAGTATTGTTTTTGGTCTTGTAAAATGGATTTTTTAGTTTCATTCCTGGATTGCATGTATTTAATGTGATCTTGGGGGTCTTTAGAGGAACGCCATAATGCCCATGCTTTGTTTCTAAGGGTAATTTTGAGTTTGGACTCTTTAGAAAGCCATGGCACACGTTTTCCCTTTGTTCTCTTTGAACGAACAGGTGCATGCAAATCAAGGATCTCAAGGAATTTGTTGTTAAAGTATGCTACTGCTTCCTCTAAGGGGAGGTGTTTTAGAATAGACCAATTACATGAGTTTAGTTCTTGTTGGAATTTGGCAGGGTCAAATTTTTTATTGTTTCTAACCTTTCTGAGTAAGGGTTGTTGGGAATTAATGTCTTTGTGCTTAATTACATATGTGAGAAGGTGATCGCTTAGGCCATTAGGGAGGGTACCAGAGGTGTACAGTTGGGGGTGACTATTTATGAGTACCCAATCAAGTATGCTTTCTTTTCGGTTGGGTTTACCTATCCTGGTAGGGGTAGATATGATTTGTGTAAATGCATGCAGGTTAATATGGGTGGTTGGGGATTCTGAGGAACAGGTTCCCCAGTCTATGTTAAAGTCTCCAAGTAGTAGGGTTTCTTGGGGGTAGTGACATGATAGCCAGTGCAGGATATCTTCAAGTGTAGATATATTGTTACCTGGGGGAATGTACATACAGATGATATTAATGCATTTATTTTTATTAAGTTGCAATTTGGTGGCAAGAATCTCTGAGTTATTAATCTGAGGTGGTTGTATTACATCTATGGTGACATTTAACTCAGATTTATAGAGTACAGTTACCCCACCCCCCCTTCCTGGAAGCACGATCCAGCTTGTGTATGTTGCACCCAGGTGGTAACACTTCATTGTCTGTAGTGTTAGGTTTTAACCAGTTTTCAGATAAACAGAGAATCTCAGGGGAGTGGACATCCAGAAGTGCATGCAATTAATGTACCTTGCTATTAATGGTTCTAATATTGAGATGACAGGCTAGGAGAGAGTTAGTTGGCCTATTAATTGTAGGTTTGTAGCTTAGATTGCAAGTAGAGGGGGTATGTGTATCTGAAGTGGGTGGGCCAGGGTTGGGGTGAATATCACCACCAAGTATTAGGTTAAGTCTATACTTGGTGATGAACTTCAGGAATTTGTTTATTAGTTTGTGGTAGTGTTTGGATCTAGAGCTAATGTGCCTGGGGATGAAATGTTGATAGACTGAACAAGATGTTGGATAGGACCTGGTACTGTAAGTATGGTTGAAGATGGGAGGATTTACAGCTGGGGTGATAGTATGGCCTTTCAGGACCTGAAATTCCATGAGAAACTGGTTTTCATACAAGGTAAGGAGGTATGGTGCGAACAAGAGGAGTAGTAAATAGGAGTATATCATTATTTGTGATTCAGCTAGTGAGTTAAGGAACTGTTTTACCTGGTGATGCAACACCAGGAGATAGAGTGGTGAGGTAAAGGTACTGGAAGGGGGATGGGAGAATGCCAGATGAAAGCTAATACGTGCTATTAAAAATGTAATTAGATGAATGAGGGTAGGAGGGATTATCCCAGATGAAAGCAGATAGGATCTAGAAAGTGGGGGAGTGGCTATAGTACTTTAAATTTAGAGGTACTGGGGAAGGGAGGAAATTGGGGGCAGGGAGGGGCGAACGTGGCAGGGCTATTGCAGTTTACAAGGTTTCCTAAGGTGTCCTAAAGCTATAAGGTAAGTATTATAGCTCTTAATGTGAGAGTCAGTTTACTTAAGTTACAGGGTAGGAGGCAAACACTCAAGTAGAAAAAACAGCCCTATGGCTGACCAAAATGGTGACCTGCTTAATTACACAGCACTGTAAGTGAAAGCTTAACAAATGCTTTTTGTGTGCAATCTACTTTGCTTAAATGCTGAGAGAAACTGATTTTGTTATGGTGACCAATTGCAGTCCTGTTGACTCCGTTTTGTAGGGAACTGTAGAGTTCAACTAGGAAAAGAGAAAAGCAGAGATTCTAGGGTAAGCATGAAGGCAACAACAGGCAGTTATTTTATAATAATACAGTCAGAAAGGTTTGAGGGTGGGGGGTAAAGTAGCACACTTCAGAATGAACTAAGATTTATAGCTAAGAAACCTAAGCAAGAGAGCAATGCAGTAAATAAACACTTGTCAGATTTTAAAGATATACCAGAAAAACTAAATCAATTGTTCACAATTGTACAACTGGAAAATTGCCAGTAAAAGCACTTCAGGTATAGCTAGCCCAAGTTATTCAGGTCATAAAAGCACTTTTTCAATATGTGTGTGCAATTTAAACATTAAAAACACATGCAGCAAGTAGGAGCTCTGATTATACACTTTCTCTAGGTACAGGTTCAGTTTAAACACAAATATTACCACAGAAATTCAGTAAAGTCACTAGCTACTTGTAGCGGGGCTATTGCAGTTTATAAGGTTTCCTAAGGTGTCCTTAAGCTATAAGGTAATTATTATAGTTCTTAATGTAAAAGTCATAAGTTACAGGGGAAGGAGGCAAACACTCAAGTAGAAAAAAGAGCCCTATGGCTGACCAAAATGGTGACCTGCTTAATTACACAGCACTGTAAGTGAAAGCTTAACAAATGCTTTTTGTGTGCAACCTACTCTGCTTAAATGCTGAGAGAAACTGATTTTGTTATGGTGACCAATTGCAGTCCTGTAGACTCCGTTTTGTAGGTAAATGTAGAGTTCAAACTAAGTCACACCAGGTCAGCCAAGGGGGGAAGAGAGAGGGAAATCCTAAGCACCTAGATGTGAAAATTAAATCCATCTTTTAGCAAAGAACCTGAAGAATTACTACTTTTCATGCTGAAGGAATATTAATGAAAGCAAAGTCTTTCATGAATGGAACTTATGTACCTGATGTAAATAAATAAATAAATAATAAGGTTCTAAGCTAGACTATATACAGTTATCCTTTGAATGACTTTAAACACAAAATGCTCATATAGAACTGCAATACAGAATTACTGAGTAATCCATTTACAGTATTAGGCGTCTTCATTTCCTATGAATTGCACATAAGAGTACTTCAAACTGGCTCAGTTATAGAAAGGACATTATGCAGGACATAAGGAAAATCCATAATAAAAATAACCATATAAGGAAAAAATGTTCCTTTAGAAAGCGCACATTACGTAGTCAACAGGTTTATTACATGGAAACTTCCAAGATGGCTGCACATTAAGTAACAGATTAATTTCAGCTCTCCTAGTATGAAAGCAGAAACTCAGAAGAGAGAGACAGAAAACTTGTATTTTTGGGTAAATTTCAGTAACTGGCTAGTAAGTGCACTGCCTGGATGCCAGTAAAAGAGAAATTCAGAGAACCTGAAAGAATATCAATCAAAAAAGGTGAGGAAAAACACTGATTGTGAAGAATTCTGCAGCTGTTCAGCAAAAAGCAGTGCAAACTCCAGCTTTGGTGCAAGACATGACTTCCAGTAACACAGAGGAAAATAAATAAGTCAAATTTACTGAGCTGATTAAAATAAATGAAACACTGAAGGTTTATATCAACTCATAAAACAAAAGGCTGGAAAAAATGGAGGAAGCTTTAAAAAGATATTCAGATAAGATGATAAAACTGCAAAAATCAGAGGTCAAAATGAAGAAAAGGTTGACTGAATATGAAAATGCTCAAGAAGAGATGTTTCAAAAAAATAATACAGAGGACAGAGCATGTAGGGAAACCTGAAATTTTCTGCTGTACCAGAGAAGCTGGAAGGAATTGAGGTATTTTATGAAAGCACAGATAAGCAAGTGGACAGGTATTCCACAGCAGGAATTGTTAACTGAAAGGGCACATTGTGTGTATGTTCTAAACCTGTCCATGAGAAACCAACCTAGACCTTAAATAATAAAGATGCAATCGTACCAGCATAAGGAGTTGATTCTGACAAAACTATGGCAGAAGGACAAAGTACAAGAAGTGTGAGACAGTAGTGTGCTTGTGGAAAATAATTATGTACTGTATTTCAGGCAAAAGAGGAGTACATTTATTCCTATAATCAGGGAATGTCAAGAAGCAGCCATGAGAGCATACCTTTCAACCTGGAAACATTAAAAATCTGCACAAAGGCCCATGAATAATAGGTACAAATCTGGACACTAAATCAACATAAAATTCGTATAAATAATTATGCAATCCTGCCCTCTTTGGTGGAATTGTGGGATACCAACATTCAAACACAAATTACAGAACAAACAAAATATTAAATACAAAACACAACCAGAAGAATAGCATTTTATTTACATTAACATTTGAGTTTGTATAAAACTAAAATAAAATTTTCTTTTATAAAAATAAAGTTAACCACTGCATTAACATTAATAACAAAATATAAATAGAACAATACTGTTTTATCTGTATTAACATTTGAACTTGTTTAAAACTAAATCACAGTCTACATAACTATGTTCCCAGTCAGCCATTGGGATCCAGTGACCAAAATCTCTTCTCTGTCTACAAACCTAGCAAATGTACTGGGCTCAGGGGCATTGCCTCTAGGGTTTTTAATGTATGGACCTAGATTTGCACACTACTCCACTTAGGGTTCATATAAACAAGTTCAGATGCTGGATACAACATACTTTGATACAGTGACTGCTAAATTATCTTTTGGTGCAGAGACTGCACACCATCACAATGGCAGTTTCACACATCACAAGATAGGGCATGGTTGGGTAGGTTTGAAAGTGCAGGGCCTAAGCATTAAATAAATGCCTCAGGATATGACCATTTGTTAAAAGACACATTTAGTTATACTAAATCTGAAAAGCCCATAGAAAACAATGATACCTAGGTCTGTATTTGGTTCATGAGAAAAAAACATATCTGTGGTTGAAGAAGAAAATGGGCCTTCACCCCTTTATATTAAGTAATGATGACAGACAGCAGCAGAAGATGTGGTAATGCAGTGCAGTGGGATGGACAGGAGGTTATGGAGAAGATGACAAACCATTATGTTCAACGTTCAGTGTAGCTTAGATCAAAAGTCCCCAAGGAAAGCTTACCCTTAACAGTTTTTACAGGCCCCTTGCATTTCCTCTGAGCCCTGTAACTATACCATGAAATAAAATGAAAAGAAAAAAAAATCAAGCTCTTTTAGATAATCACCCAGGAAAGACAAGGAATTTACACAAAAATGTAATATTAAAACTATAGTGTGACAACAATTTAGTGATACAAAGTATTAGAAGATCTGTCATTCAGATTACAATACACAGCATTAAATTTAATGGGGAACAGCTCTTTTCATCTCTCTCTGAATATTTCTTAGACTGTATACTATGTTAACATTGACATATTTTTGGAAAAAAACTGCATATTTACCATGTTTTGCAATCTCTGTACCTAAAGGAGTCCAGAACTCATATATTTATTTCTTATGAACTTGAAAGTGTTCTTAGATATTGTAACCCTGTCACTGATGTTGTCAGTGACAAATACATGGGATGAATTGATATAGAAATCATCCAATAGCTCCTATATATTCCTTGCAACTTCCAGTACCCATTCTTGCCTTTGTGTATTGTTAACTGACAGCTTCATTCAGTAACAAAGTTCCCACCAATCTGAAAACTTACTGGCTAACCAACCCTGTTTGTGTCTTTATATAGGTATTAGTGAAGGATCACGGTGACCCAAAGTACAGTTTTACTTGCTGCAGAAAAGAGCTATACACCTTGTTAAATTACCCTGATCCCAAATTGCTGATGAGTAAAATAAATACAAAACTATACACTGAGGTAAGGATTTGTGAGGTGATAGAGTAGCCTCCATTTTTCAAATGGGGTCAGTACTTATCAGTTTGTTAATTCTTTTTTCTACATACGTACTTTGTGCAAACCACACTTCCTTATCATCAGCCATTAGCCATCACCACAGTTCTTTTCCCTTTGTATGTCATGATGACAGAAGTGATGAAAAACTGTCTTTAGTCCAGCCTGCTAGATGTGTTTTTTTTTTTTACTTTCATACATAAATCTTTCTTTCAATCACATTCCTACAGCCTATTCATTTGCTATGTCTCAGGATTTTTATATAAATGAGACACCTATATAAATTACTGATCTGCAATACTTTGCTGATTTTTTTTTTGAAAATTCCAGGGGTACCAAATAATGTACTTGCTTTTTCTGATAGGCTGAACAGTACCTGCTTAAATTCTATTGCTTGCTACATACATACAGGTCAGATCTCCAAAGTCATCCAACAACCAGATTGCACATTTCAGCTCCTGCCTGCTAAGGATTTGATGCTCGAGCTATGAGCCTATGACTATGAGAATCGTTTTAATTTAAAGTAAAAATGGCTATATGAAGTCCATAATCAGCAGCATGATATCAGCATGATCATCACATTCCAAAAAATTCCACACCCAAAACAAATCAAGAAGAATACATAAACGTCACAAAGTTCGTTGAGTTCTCACAGTCATTTTAATACCACATAAAACCAAGTTACAATGATTAATAAATCCAAATCAATTTTGAGTGAGAACTCAAGGAACTTCATGATGTTTATGTACACTTCATGATCATTACATTGCCAAAAGAAAAAAAAACACATTACTGAAATGCAGCAACTGCTTTTGCAGGACACACAATTTATTCAAACACTTAGGGGTACGTAATGAACATGATTCAAAAACTGTTACTGTAAGCCTGTAACCCTTACACTTCAGTATTTTAGGATCAGGACAGGAGACAATAGTTGTTGAACTGAACACCAACAATGCAATTGCACTTAGCAGGATGATGGGAGGGAGACAACAACACCTTTGATGGGGGCATATTCGTATATCTGGAATATCACAGACAGTATCACTACATCTCACATAAACTCCAGTTGAGCTAAGTTATAAGTTTTAACTTTTAATGACAAACCAGATAAAAATAGTATGTAGCTACTGCAGCACATCGCTGAAAAGCTGAATTTCTTTTGCTGCAGTTTCTAATTTAATTTTTTTTCACTTTTACTTACCTGGAGGAGGTCGGGTTACTGGAATTAAGTTTTCTCATGCTCCTGATTCCTGCATGCGGCGAACTCTGGCTGGGTCTGGGATGTCTCTGTCTGCTCACTGTAGAACTTAATTATTTGTACACTCAAAGTCTGGGCAGGCTAACTAGCTCCACTCACTGCTGTGCTGTAGTGCTCCTATTATTTATTAGTTATTTCCAAATTCCACCAGCCACAATAAAAAAAAAAAAAAACAAAACAGTACTGTCAAACCTCAGAGTCTACTCAAACCAAGTCTGATGCTATCAAGCACGTTGCCCCTGCACATTGATTACATTTTGGGATGCATGATGACATCATCCTCCTCAATTTAAATAAAAATAAAACAAAATAAAAAAATCAGAAATTTAAGGGGCTACTCGGAAATTCATGGCACCCCATTATTTTGCCCCTCAAAATGGGTAAATACTGAGGAATTCAGTATGGTTGAGAGGTCTGCATGAGAGTCAGGCTGTTATACCCAGCTATTTTCAGAATATTATTTCTTGGAGGGACAAAATCATTTTTTGATGCAAAGCATGCTAAGGAAGAAATACAAAAGTTTAGAGAAAGGTCACAAGAACATTTACAGGATATTAAGAATAAAAAAGTGGAAAGTGCTTTGGAAGTTCATTTTAATTTGTGTTATGATGGGGATGGTAGTTGTCTAAAAGCTAGTATTTTGGAAAAGGTTAAAAGTTTTCATGTTATGGATCTAAAAAATCAATTGCTTTATAAGGAAGCATTTTTTTTTAATTTGGAATATTAGTTCCCAAAGGCTTGAATGTTGATTTTAATTAGACATTGTTACTGTAGATGGAGTATGAAATTATTTTGGATAATTAATTGTACTAATTATTGTTTGATAGTATTTTGTATTTAAGTGAGCTTCTTTGAATGTTAAAATAACTCTAGAAAGGCTAGTGGCCAAGGCGCTAGAGTCTAGATACATATATTTTTTGTTTTAATAAATATCTTGGATACACTGCTATTGTGGCCTTTTTCTTCTTTTCTACATTTTCCTGGAGGTTGTGGAAATACAAAAGTTTGTCTAACAAAAAGTGAGTTATGAAACAGAAGGAGATTCTGCATCTTGGTCTTCTGATAATAAAGATCACAGAGAGACTGTGCCAATTAAATGTTTCCAATGTTGCAATGGAAAATGCTTGAGGTACAGAAAAAAGCACAATATTTGACTAGAACTGGGAGTACATTGGAAATGAAGCAGAGGTGGGAGATAGAGATCAAAAAGAATGAATGTAGCGACTTAGAAATGAACAAATGTGAGATTACAAAGCATTTATTATATTTGTGAAACATGACAAAACAAGAAAACGTGGAATATTGGACTTTTTTTTACTTTTTTTTTACTTTGTTAAACTTGTAGGGGACTCTAAAGCATGTGCCCTACTTCATGCTATTAATGTCTGGAAGAGCATTTAGGATGGAGTAAAGGCAGGGAAGGAGTTAACTGTTAAGTAAAACAAAATTTTGTTCTTAACTGTAGTGTTTTTATAATGCATGATATAATCGGAATGCTATACAGTAAAAATTGCTCAAGTTAATTTTGAGTGTAATGTGGATGCTAAAGTAAACGGATAACCCTGTTTTCTCCCCTTCTTTTTTCTGCTAGTTTCTAGTAACAAGTTTTAAGAGAAAGGAAATAAAGAACATTGTCTAGCAAATAAATGAGTGCTCATAGAAGCAGCTCTGTATCTGGTTCTCTCCATGGAGACAATCTGATAAAGAGCAGTAAAAACAGAATACTTATTTCTTCCAGTGACTAGGAGATAATGTTTTCTGAATGTATTCAAGTGTTTTCCCAATCTGGGACACTAATAAAGATAAGATAAAACCAAACAGCACTTAGTAGAAGAACAGGCTGCATCTTAGCATACATAGCCATCATTTTAGGTTAACCTAAGTCTATCAATGTGGCTATCAGTCTGGGACAAATGCTCCTAATAGGAGGGTAAAACTTTAATATTTGAAGATATAAATAGTTTTGTGTGTTAGTATTAAGTTAATTATTTTTTGGGTGTATTTTTATTTGAGGGCTTTCAATAAAACAAAACATTTTTAAGGTGTGACATAGACCCAAATAGATTTGAAAAGAAACAGCTGTATAAAATATCAACCTGCCAAACATTAGTGTATGCATGTAACACAAAAGCTGTAACTAGACACTTAACAAAAAACTATTACACATAAAAGGTGGAAATAATGACTTTTATCATAATTATGCTTTCTATATTATATTTACATGTAAATGGTCTCACAGATATATACAAAAAAGAAACTAGTGAACTATATTCAAAAATGTAGATTGCAATTAGCTATGTTATGGGAAACACATTTGGAAAGAACTGAACATGTGAATTTAATAAAGGAAGGTTTTCAGGATGGTTATTCAGCAGAATACCTGTGACAAAGGAAAACAGGAGTACTTACATTAATTGCAACAGAAGCTCCAGTAGTGACAGAAGATGATAAAAAGATAATAATGGTAAATTTGTAGCACTAAGGGGATACTGGCAAGTGAGGAGGTTTAAAGTGGCATGCATTTATATTCCACCTAAAACTGATATAATGGAGCTTAAGAAAGTTCTGGGAAAAATAATCAGCTTTCAGCAGGGAGTATTCCTTAAAGGTGAGGACTGGAGTTTTATTTGCCGGAGTGAAGATGTATCTGGGAGACTAGAAGGGAAAATGTAACAAAGGAGGGCAGATTTTTGAAGAAATTTAGCAATAGATTTGGCATGGAAAATGTGAATTCAGTAGTTAGGAGTTTGGAGCAAATTTAGACTCCCCAAGATTAACTGAAAGTTTTGATATGCATCCAATAACTATTTCAGATCAAGCACCAATAATAGCTAAAATAACAATGTAGAGTTTGTTTGTTTGTTTGTGTCTTTCGGCTTTTCCTGGTTAGGGGTCGCCACAGCGGAACTCCAGTCCGCTAATGATTGGCAGTAGAGTTTTACATGCTGGCTTGCCGGGCCTAATGCACAGCCTTCAATGAAGGAATGCTCGTTCACGCATGTCGCCACACAGAAGATGCTCTAACTGAGAATCGAATGGGCAACGTCTAACTGTGAGGCAACAACGCTACCACAGCACCACCACCACAGTCTAACAATGTAGTAAATGAAATAAAATGATACACTGGGACTTTTCCACCTATCTTAAAAAGGGAGGAATCTAAGGAATGGGTAGTGGAAATTATTTGGGAGGTATTAGAAAAGTAGAATTTTTTTCTGAAAATATAGCTAGGAAGCTACATTAAATTAAAGTGGCATTTAAAAGTATGGTGGAAATGAAAGAAAGAGCGACATCATTAAAAAACATAATTACATACAGTAATAATAATAATAACAATTACATACATTGTTAATAAACAAGAATTATTTAGTAGGACTGACAAATGTTAAAGTATTGCAGAATAGGGGGAATCTCACAGAGCAAGAGGAGGAGCAATTGCAGAATACTAAACAGAGAATAAGGAATGTCCTCAGTAATATGCATGAGTTTAGAAATATTGCTGTTAAGCAACTGTTTTTTTATAACTCCAGAGCACAAAAGCTTTTAGCACAATGATTCATGCATCAGAAAGTAGAAAGGGTTATCATTAACTTAGGGAGCCTATAACAAGGAAGATAACAAGAGATCCTGTAGAGATACTAGAAATATTTCAAAAATGTTATGAAAGTTTGTATAAAGCAGAAAAATATGAAAAATCAAGAAAAGGTACAAATGAAGGACTTTGGTCTTTACATGCATAGTTACATTTCTAATACATAAGTGACATTGTGAAAAACAGAAATATCAGGTCTACTTTAGAATGATGAAAGCTTAAAATATCTAGTGTTCCCATGAGCAAAAAATCAGGAATTCGATATTAAGTTTTTTGGTCGCAGTACAGTGAAAATCAGAATATTTGCCCTTTCCTCACTGTAGTGCAGTCTTGGAGTAGGAATATATATTATTCAAGTTCCTGATTATTCACTCATGTGAGCATTCGATTTTTTGATTTTTCAGTGTTCTGACATAGACTCGAAATATCCACATTATTGTAAACTTACTGATTCACCTTGAAAATAAAGAATATGGCACCTTTGTACAGTTGTAAATAAGTTAGGTGTTTATGTATGAATCGATTCTGTGTACCTGCAATTCTTAACCCAATGTACATTATCATTGTTTTACTGTTTTATTTTGTCTGTATTCTTATGACTTGAAAAACTAAATAAAGAATTTTGGGAAAAAAAAAAAGAAAAGGTACAAATGGAAATGTTTATGGAGGAATGAAATATGCTAAGGTTAGAGGTAGATGAGGCTCAATTACTAACAGGACAGGAGGAGAGGAGATAGAAATGGCAATGTATAACCAATCCACAGAAAAATCCTCAGAAACAGACGGTATTCCTGTGAAAGTTTGGAAGCTAGGATGGGATTAACTGATAAAAATCTGGAAGGTTTTCTTTAACAGTATTTTAAGAGGAGGAGAAGCACTAACATCCTGGAAGAAAGCAGTAGTAGCTGTAATACGTAAAGAGGGTAAATATCCATCAGATCCAGCATCATAAAGGCCAATTTCAATCCTAAACCATGATTATAAAGTGTTTATGTCTATAGTGTCTAAAAAAATGGCAAAGGTGATGCCAAAATTGATAAATATGGATCAGTGTGATTTTGTAGAGGGGAGGCAAACATTCGTCAATATTAATAGAACACTGATGATCCAGAGGGAAGCAGAATGCAAGAAAATACCATTGTTGTTGGTAGGTCTTGATACAGAGAAAGCACTTGACACTTAGATGGGAGTTTATGAGCAGGGCAATGGAAGCATTTGCATTCTGTGATAAACTTATATGGTTGATAAGGAGGATATATGAGGGATCAGAGGTGAAAATTAAAGAGGGTGGTTCCTCTCTTATAATTCCTGCTTGAGCAGAGGAACCAAGCAGGATGTCCTCTTTCCCCTTTGTTATTAGCATTATATTTAGAACCATTGGCAAAGAAAATAAGGGACTCAGAAATTCAAGGATATAATTGGTATGATAGTCAAGAAAAGCTCACTCCATTTGCAGATAATATTATTTTATAGCTGATAAAATCAGAAAATGACATTCCAGTGTTGCGGAACATTTTGAGGCAGTTTCAAATCTTTTCAGGATACAAAATTAATAAAGCTAAAACAAAGGGAATGTCTGTAAATTATGTACCCACACAGGAACTGGTTCAGAAATATCCATATTTATGGGGACAGATAAAATGAAGTGCTTAAGAGTATGGATTAAAAAGGATTGTGGTGTGTTAGCTAAGGATATGTGGGAAACTAAACAAAAGATAATACAAAAACTGAGAAATTGGAAACTCTGTTTTATGGATATGGATAGCAAGACACAAGCAGCTACAATGTTTTTAGTCCTATTAGACTTATACACATGTCAGGCATATTTTTATCAACTAGAGGAGAAGTTGTGGATAGCAATTAATAAAGAGCTCAAGGATTTTATCTTGGAGGGGAACATGGCAAGAGTCAAGGGAGATAAGCTACTTCTTCCAATAGAACAAAGGGTCTGACATTACCTGATTTGAAAGGGTATTTCAGAGTTACACAGTTAAGGCTCCCATACGTAGCATAAGGAGAAACATATAGTTCAAAATGGAAAGGGGTTACGACAAAACAGGAGAGAAACTAAAGAGTCAAGAAGAGACTGGGATTTTGGATGCAGGTCGTTAAGGAGAATAACAATAACCATACAGAATGTTATATTCATAACATAGCATAAAATATTCTAAGAACTAAACCAACATGGGAATGGAGAAAGGAGATTCTGCCAATAGGGATGACTGCAATTAGGGATAGAGACAACAGGCAAGACAGGGCTGGAATTTATTGGAGAACCAAGGTATGGGGAGCAGAAAACTACAAAGTGGGAAACTAATAGAATGGGATGAGGCAAAGAATTTATTTGAACTGCATTGCCTTCCCTATCAAGGACTGATATCAGAATACAGACCAAGAGAAATAAATAGGGGGAATAAGCATAAGACCAGCACTGGTAGAGTTTTTTGTAGAATCTAGAACAGAAGCTGCTGTTAAAACAGGAATCATTAGTAGAGCATATATAAGAATCAGTCAGAGGAGGTTAGAAAGGATTGGGAAGAGGACCTGGATAACCAAGTTACAAAGAAGCAATGGGGGGATATATGTATGCCTCCCAAATATGCAACAAAGTCTAGAAGATTTAGTATCTTTGATTGGAGGTGTTTACATAGGTAGTAGACTCCAAAGTACTATTCCTCAGGTAGATAGCAAATGTTGGAGGTGTGTTGGGGAAGAAAGAGGTGATTGGGAACATATTTTCTGTGCATGTAATGAGTTGGCAGACTATAAAAATTCCCTGCATACTGCTCTGTCAGAAATACTGGGTAAGCAAATTGGTATGACCAAGGAAATTATTTTTTTAAGCTATGACACAGAATCGGAATTGTCTAGAAATAGTAGGGCCTTGCTGAGTCCAATTATGGTGACTACCAACAAAGGAATTACTAAGAAATGGAAGTCAAAGTCTAAACCAACAGTAATAAAAGAAGTGACCACAGTAACAGAGATAAAACAACTGGAAGTGGAATCTTTAGAAAGAGATAAGAGCAAATTACATAGAAAAAAAAAGAAATTGTGGAAGCAATACATGCAGGCGAGGAATGAGGTTTAAAAGAAAGCTGGGTTTGCATGAGCTATGTAATGTCTGACTGACAGTGACTGGACAGATTATAAGTGATCTATAATGCCTGCAACTAAAATAATGTCAGTACGATTTGTTTTCATTTATATAAATGTCTGACTGCCTATACCACAAGTGATAATTTAATAAAGATGTTTCTTGCTTAATAAAAAAAGAGGATTTCTACATGTAATCTGCATGCCAAGTACATTTTAAGGCAATTTCTATACTCAACTATATTAGTGACACTTTTAGATGATGCATACAAGGCATCTGCCATGAGTTCAGAAGCAACACAAAAAATGAGTGTGTTTTTTCAGGGTGGACTAAGGGAGGTTGTCCTACAGCAGTCATACATTCATAGCAAAGCAAGACACAACAATTAAAGTAATTATAAAATGAGAAAGTAACAATAATTCTTAAATATTCTATGTTTTGACAAAACAGAAAAACCTACTCAGCAATCAGCAATAATAAACATGTGACTATATTCCTTTGTGCAATTCATTTATCATCAAAATGCAGTAGCCAGTAATTAAACCCCCTTTTGCAACTTTGTTAAAACAAGAAACTAAACCCAATAAAAATATCTGCTGCTATATTAGCAGTTAAAACAACAATGAAATGGAATTAGGTTATAAAATACTCTGATGTTTATAACCCAAAAATATCAATTTACAATGTAGTCTAATTTCAAAATAAACATTTATAGCTTAATTACATTATATGCATAATGAACTTCCTTTGGCAGATATTCACTAAGAGTAATAATTTGTTTTATATAAACAGAAATAATATCCAAACAATGAGAAGCTTACAGAAGAAATTCAAACTGCATTCAATAATTCACATGGTAAGAATTCAACAAAGTGCAAACATTACTGCATTTTGCATAGCCATTTGAGGTCTACAATACTTGTCAAATACCTGATTTCTATTACATTCTAAACATTCAGTTCTCTTTCAAACTATAAAGGTAAATCCTTCGGCTGCTACAACAAAGGAATTTAGTTCTTACAAGGATAATATTTTAGGAGATTTGACAGTAAGATAAAAATAGTATAAGAACGATCTCCGGCCACATTGTCCAGTTTTGTTTTACTGTTCAAGAGTGTAGGAACAATATGCAAGCATAGCCTATGGAATGCTACTGCAAGATGTAGCAACTCATATTTGAAAAATAGTGTCATGATAAAAGCCTGATGAATGAAAGCAGTGTATTACTTCTTCTAGTAGTAAATCTGTGGTCTACCATATGCATGCTGAAGTATGTTTAATGTATTACCTGCTATTCTGTACATCTCATAAATAGCCTCTAATAAAATTAATACAGGCTTTATTTTATAGTCTTGTTTGTATAATTCAACCATCATACATCAGAAGCTATTTTTATAGTGGCTTTGGATTTTGTCATGCCATTAAAGTCAAGAGTTAGAACAAGCAAGCAAAAAAGGTATTAAATCAGTGGCAACCAAATATTTGAAAAAAAGGACCGAAAAGAAGCTTTCACAGCAGAAACAGTTTGAATATATTCCTTTTTACATAGAAATAACATATTTTAATAGTAAGATTATTTCTTTAAAACTAGGTTTATCGCTGACAACAGTCCCTTTATCATGGCAGTAATTCTAATGACCAATGACTGTGTTATCTAGACCATATGGAGAGTGATAGTCATTTTCCCAAAGTGCAATGATAAAAAGTCACAAGGGTTCTAAATTATTAAGTATGCAACTGACTTTATAAATGTTTACAAATGTTGATCAGATAGTCTTCAAGTATGCATAATGGAAGTCATAATTACACTAAATAAAGAAGGATCCAAGAAAGATCCCTGGGAAATGCCACATAAAGTAGATATAGAAGAAGAATCTCTGTCTTTAATTTGAACAGCTTGCATCATTCCCTAGAGCCATTTGCTGAGGCACAATAAAAATGTGGTATCAGAATATACTTTATAAGTCTTCTTGTAATAAGATTGCGAAGTACAGTATTCAGCATTACAAAATCAGATGGCAAGCTCTGAGCTAATGCTTTAACTATACTGGCATAGAAGAAGCTGATATTTTTTCTTAAATGTGATAAAAGGCTTTCAAGGTCAATTTAAATAAGTGAGCCATTTCAAAGGTTTGCATTGGCATGCAAGAAAGAACTGTTTTGAAACTGCAGTTACTGAGGTCTCATCACTATTGTTATACATATAAATAATTGCAGCTTTTTTTTCAAATCAATGCAAAAACACAGTGAGCAGAAAGGGGCATTTAAAACAGGTGTTGTAAAAACGAGCAGGGGTAAATCTGTAGGGTTATTCAGGTCCCATACTTGTACTGGATTTATCTTGTTAAAATAAGTAAAGGTGGATCATGATTAATACTGACACAATGAGCAAGATTTGTCAATCAGTTAGACAAGAAAATGCTACAGGTTAGTAAATGAGAAGAGATAATCACTGAACATGTATACTTGTCATCTCAGTTAGTATAGGCTCCCTGCAAGTGACCAACATCCATCTCCCCAAGTGGTATATTCTTAAGTCCATTTCCATGATTTTATATTTTTTCAACTGCATTTCCTGCTGTGGTACAGACAATGTAAGGTTACTGCAGGGTAGTGAGTATGTTTGCCCATGCAGGGTATTTCTCCTTTCCTTAGGCGTGTGTGTGATCATAGAGGTGTGTTTTAGGAAGTTGTATTGTCAATCATTTGTGATTAACAGGTTATCTGCATGGGCATCTGGATATAAATCAATCACAGGATAAGCCATCTTGTACAACAGGAATACAATGCCTTACAAATAGGACTTGCTGCCATGCTATTTGTTAATGATGCCTCAAAAAGTACAGTTGTGTACACTTACCATAAATGCAGATGTTCAAGTGTATTCACTGTTCCAGTCATCACCTGTGGGTTATCCCTGCTATGGTGGCCTTCGGCCCACCCAAATACCAGAGTCAATGTTTTTCTACATCGGATGCTGTCACCTGTAGTCTGACGTCAGGTCGTCAGTGCTATAAAGCAAGGCAGCCAACGCCATTACATCAGTTTTTCTTGCCCTAACCATCATAAGCACAAGGAAATATGGAAAAGTGGTCCTGGTGGCTAAAAGCCACCGTGGGAAGCTTATGTTCCCCTAGGGAAAGAGGATATAAGGGGGGCTTGGAGGGAGGGAAACTAGGACTGCAACAGTGAATACACTTGAACATCTGCATTTATGGTAAGTGTGCACAACTGTACTATGTTCTTCATGTTTCACTGCTGCAGTCATCACATTTGGGTTGATTCCCAAAGCTGAGGAAAATGGTAGAGGCAGTCAAGGAGACTAGGGGCTGGCTAGGATGCCCTGCAAGACTGCAGTGGCAAAGCCTGCCCTGGATTTGGAGAAGATAGGCAGGTGGTAATGTTTGGTGAAAGTGTGAACAGATGTCCAGGTGGCAGCCTCCATGATGTCCCTGGTGGGGACTTCTCTGAGGAAAGCCGAAGAGGTGGAGGCTGCTCTTGTGGAGTGAGTCCTGACCCCCTTAGGGGGTGGCTTTCGATGTTGTTTGTAAAAGAAATGGATGCAGTGTGCTATCCATTTATAAGTTGTTTATTTGAGATGGCTTTGCCCTCTGCCCCTGCAGCAAAGCTAACCAGCAATTGACCAGACTTTCTGAATGGTTTAGTCCTGTCTAGATAGAATCTGACCTGTCTGTGCACATCTGAAGAGTGCAGGATCCTTTCCCCCCTTGTTCTATGGGTTACGGAAAAAGGTGTGCAAATGAATGGATTGGTTGAGAGCCACACTGGACACCACTCTAGGCATGGAGGATGGGTTAGTCCTAAGGGAAAGCCTATCAGCATGGAAGATGATGAAGGGGTCCACAGCCATGAGTGCTTGTAGCTTGGAGAACCTTCTGGCTGAAGTGATGGTCAGAAGAAAAGCTGTCTTCCAGGAGAGAAATTTTCACTCTGCTGAAGATGCTGGTTTGAAGGGGGGGAAGGGTGAACTTTTCCAGCACAAAGTTACGGTCCCAAGCTGGGTAGATGCTCTTCTGGGTGGCCTCAAGTTGCTAGCCCCTCTTAGGAATTGTTTGATCAGAGGGTGTGAGAAAAGAGGCTGCTCAGTGGGGAAATTATCAAAGAAAGCACAGGCATGTATTTTAATAGAGGAAAAAGAGAGACCACTGTGTAGCAGGTCAGCTAGGTAATCCAGCATGACAGGGAGGAAGGGCTGTGCCGTATCGGCTCCCTTAGCCTGAATTCAGGTGCAGAACCTTTTCCATTTGTCAGCATAAGACTTTCTAGTTCTAGGGTGTCTGGCCTTGTGTATAACATCTAGTTCCTGTTTATTGAGGTTGGCAGATTGATCAGTGGATAGGGAATAAGCCAAGCTGTCAAACTGAAAGTCTGCAATTGGGGATGTATAAATTCTCCTTCCCTCTGGGTCAGGAGGGTTGGGGTCTGAGTGAGATATCATGGTAACAGTAGGGACAGGCTGCACATCAGTGGGCACCAGTGCTGGTGAGGCCAGTCTGGAACAATAAGAATTGTCCTTGTTTTTTCCTCCCTTATTTTGAGCAGAACCCTGGCAATGAGAGGTAGAGGTGGAAAGGCATAGACCGATAGACTGACCCAGATGGAGGACAGGGCATCCGATTTCCAAGCCATGTTGTGATGCTCCCTGGTGAAGAACTTGCTGAGCTGATGGTTGGTGTGGGAGGCAAAGAGGTTGACCTTTGGGGTGCCCCATTTCTGAGTTATTAGGGTGAAGGTTCTTTTGTCTTGCTGCCACTTGTGTGGGTCCAGAAGATTTCTGCCTAAGTGATCTGCCATAGAGTTTAGAGAACCTGACAGGAATTGTGCTAACAAGTGTAGTTTCATGGCAGAGGCTGCGTGCCAAAGGGTCATGACCAGCCTGCATAGAGGGTAGGAGTGAGTCCATGCCTACTTGTTGATATAGCACTTCACAGTGGTGTTGTCTGTTTTGATCAGGAGAGCCCCTGGGGAGAGAAGGGGCCTGAAAGCTGTCAATGCATGCTGGACAGCTAACATCTCTGTTTGGCTGATGTGCAGATGGATTTGCTGAAGGCTCCATTGGCCATGTATGCACCTGCACCCCGGGCTGATACATCTGTGGTGAGGGTCTGGGTGGCAGGGGTGGTGAGAAAGGTAGTCCCTTGTTGTAGGAGCATGCTGCTGCCCACCAAAGAAAATCTTTCCTGAGGCAAAGTATCATGGGTATAAGAGTTTCCAGGTCTTGAGAGTGTTGACACGAAAGGCTTTTTAGGTACCATTGTAGTTTCCTCATATGCAGGCTGGCATATGGAATGAGTAGAATGCAAGATGACATGAACCCCAGAGCTTGCAGGATTTTCTTTGCAGATAACTGGGGTATGGTGGCTAGTTGCAAGAAGTAGGCTGTCAGGTAAGTTTGTTTTTCTGGTGTAAAGAATGCCATTTGGGATGCTGTAGCCAGGCTTGTTCCCAGGAATATAATCCTTTGGGTGGGTACTAGTTTGGATTTATTTTCGTTGATAGTGTACCCTAGGGAGGTCAGTAGGGATTTTACAAAGGCCAGGTGCTTGAGCAGCTTTTTCTAACTGTCTGCCTGAATTAGGTAGTCATCTAAATATGGGTAAATTTGAATATTCCTTTGTCTGCAAAAGGCAATGGCCGGAGCCAGACATTTTATGAAAACTCTGAGAACAATAGATAAGCCAAAGGGAGGTGCAGAAAACTGAAAGTGCAGAGATTCTGCCCTGGAATGTAGCTATTTCCTGCACGATTCCCTGACAGGAATAAGCATCCTTGGAGAGCATGGGTAGCAGTTGCTGGAGGGTAAGCATTTTGAATTTTGGGATCACCAGGAAGGTGTTTAGAATGGATAGATTGAGGATGGAGTGCCAGGTGCCCTCTTTTCTGTGTACCAGAAAAAGTCTGGAGTAGAAATCTTGGCCTTTCTGTTCTGCAGAAGCGTGCTCTATTGCTCTCATAGAGAGCAGGGAAAGGACTTGCTTTTGGGTCTCTGCCCACAGGTTTGGAGGTAGATCTAGAAACCTTTTGGGGTTGGAAGAGTGTGTAAAGAAAATCTGTATCCCTGGGACACTATGTTGTGGGCCCCACGGTCGCTGGTAATGGTGGCCCACGTGCTTGCATGAAAGGAGCATTTTCCTCCTAAGGGTAAGTAAAGGTGGGCAGAGGGAGGGGGAGGTGAAGGAGAGTCATTGTGAGTTCTTACCATAAGGGGGTGGCTTAGAACTCCCTGTTTTTGAAGTGGAGGGATTCCACTGTTTTGATCTCTGCATTCCCTGTGGCTGCTGTCAGGGAGGGGTCTGCTTCCATGGGGTTTGGGCTGAACTGACCTGGTGGAAGCAGGAAAGGACCAGTGCTTGGAGGGGCAATGCCTACTGAACCTGGGTGGCTGGACCTGTAAGAAATCCTTAACTGTCTGCATAGATTTAGCTTTTTCTTCAATCTTTTTTAAGACCTCCTCTGCCTTAGTGCCAAATAAGTTGTCTTTGTGCAAGGGTGCATCCAACAATTTAGATTTAACATGGTCTGGCAAGGGCTGTTCCTTAAGCCATGCATGCCTTCTAAGGACAGAACCAGTGAATGCTACCCTACAAGAAGCCTCTAGGGCATCAAAACCACACTGTAAGTTGTGCTTAGTTACTTGACATGCAGAATGCATTAACTCTTGTAACTCTTTAGATTCTGCACAAGCAGGAAAGGAAGACAATTTTTGTTTGAGGAGTTCTATGGTATGTTGCTGACATTTTAGCATATGGAACTGTCAATTTAGTGCTCTGACAGCAAGAGTAGCAGAGGTGTATACTTTTTTTACCCCATCTGTTTACTGCTCGGGAATCCCTATCTGAGGGGGTGGGATTCTTAGCAGAGGTTGCTTTAATACTTTTAGGCCTTTGAGAAAGTACCTCAGGGTTAGCAGTAGGATTTTTGAAAAGAAATGTGCGAGTCAGGGACTCTGTAATACCTGTGAGGTTTTCTGGGGCAGGAGGTAGGGTATCAGGAGTCAAACTGAATTCCAGAAAAACATCTTCTACAACATGCAGGACTGGGGGAATGGACAGGGGTCTGTGCTGTGGAAGATCTAAGAATTACATAAAAAATGAGCAGAAACAGTGTCAAGTACACCACTAATGAAAAAATCAAACACTGCTTGCACCACAGACTACTAGCACAATAATTTTATTGTTCACAACAACAAAAATAAACTGAACACACAGATATTGCTAACATTCTGGCTTCAACAGGGATTTCATCAGAATCAACTGTTAAACATTAAATTCACCTTTATGTACTCCCTTCATTATTAATTAATTAATTACATCACCCCTTTCACTGACTTTTTTAAAAGAAGAAAAATATAGTTCCTAAGGGACTTAGAGTGTACAAATTCCTGTTTGGGATAGATTACAATAATCAACTGATTAAAGAATTTATTGAAATGTTTGACAGACATGGGCTTGAAATGATGGAAATAATTATACAACGTAATGATGCCAAACTCAGCATTTGCAACATTGAGCAAGCACAAAAGTACCTCACCAAAAGGATAAGGGTTAAAATGATCTTCTTTTTGCACAATATGAAGAACTTTATTTTAAGCAAATCAGATTTGTAGACTCCAATAGTAATAGATTATTTAATAAAAAGTGTAAAAAATGGGGAGGGACCTAAAAGACTATAGAGACAATAGGGTTATGTTTTTAGGGATACCGAGAAGAGTGAACTAGGAAGGAACCCAGTTCAATAGGCAGAGCCCTCACTGTCTCTCTTCACCATTTCATGGGGGAAACTATGAAACAGGATAAATTCACCAAGAGAGGGGCCTGTGGTAGGGAATATGAAGGGAAATTTCATGAACCTCAGGCTTTTCACTACCGACAACAGTGGGACGTGGGGTTAGATCAAGAGGAGGTACACCAAGGGGGGTGGGGCAATCAAAACAACAGGAGATACAGGGAAAATGGTAGGAAATTCTTCAGATGGAGACATTTTGGAAGAAGGTATTATTTGCACATACAATGAATATCATATCTTTAACTTCGCAGGTATAAAATTGAGTAAGGAACATTTTTCTTTGTGTATGAAAGGTCTGAAATTTGTACAAAACAAACATTTTGACTATATTGAGACCATAGTGGAACTGAAATGTTTGTCAGAAAGTTAAATTTGGCTTACACATTTCAGGACAAAAGTAAGGATGAAAAGGTTTCTAAGCATATGGACAAAGATTTGAAAAAGAAAAGCAATATCAACCCACCCCTAGAACCCACACTTAATATTATGGAAAAAGCAATTATGGAATATGTTTACAAATTAAAATTTAGGAAAAGTAATACATTTAAGAGATGGAATTTATCAAGTGAAGAGTTCAAAGTGTTGAACATGTTAAGAAATTATAGAGGTTTAAGAATAATGCATCCTGATAAGGGAGGGGGCACCGTGGTCTATGATGCCATTCAATACTCTCAGGACATTTTTGAAATGTTGAATGACTCACTAACTTACCGTCCATCTTACATAAATGAGGTTAAGATTAGTCATAGTAGAACTGATTTTTACCTAGACGAATGCCTTAATGAAGGAATGATTTCAGGTGAATTATACAATTTCTTGAAAGTTAAGAATCCCATAGTTGCAACTATTTTTGGTATCCCCAGGACGCACAAAGGGTTGAACAAATTGGCTTTTCGACCTATAGTCTCAGGAAGGGGTTCCAAAACATACCCATTTGGAGTAGTGGTAGACAAATGGTTAAAAAAGACCATTGTCAATGCAGAGCATGTAATTAAAGACTCTTGGGATTTCTTAGGGAGGTTAAAATGTACATTATGGCATCAGGATTTACATTTTTTGACTGTGGACATATCAAATTTGTACACCTCTATTCCCAAACAGGAAGGACTTGAGTACTTCAGATCTAGTATGGTTAACAACACCACCCTATAAAATGTATTTAATTATGGAATTTATGGAGATTGTGTTGGACAATAATTATATATTTTTGAAGGAGAGTACTTCAAGCAACACAAGGGTTTAGCTATGGGGGCCTCCTGTGCCCCCATGTATGCAAATTTGGTCCTATAGGAGTGGGAGAGGAAATATGTGTTTACAAGTGAATATATGGCCCACTTGAAGCTTTATGTTAGGTTTTTGGATGATGTGTTTATTCTTTGGAAAGGCCCAGAAGATAATATTAAAAAAACTGTTGATTTTTTTTAAACAGGACCACAGAATTTCTTGAATTTACTTATGCCCACAATGAAGAAAGTATTAATTATCTAGATACTGTCATAATAAAGGATGATAAAGTGTTTAGATTTAAAACATACAGAAAACCCACCTTTAGCAACACATATTTAGAGTACTCTAGTAGTCACCCTCCGCACCAGAAAAAAAGCATTATTAAAGGACAACTCATTCGAGTAGCCCGTATGACATCACATAAAGATGTGGAGGGTGAACTACAAAAAGTGGTAAAACTTTTTCAAGAGAGAGGTTACCCTAATAAAATGTTGGAAGAAAGTATTGATTATGTTAAAAAAGAATGGGGGGAATACAAACCCTGTTTGGGTAATCCAGAAGGAGTGAAAAACAATAGTCAAGAAACAGGCGGTACAATGGGAGACTCATGAGAGGGCCATGGTAGTACCCTATTCAGGTATGGCAGAAGAAGTTAAAAAGATTGTGGTAAATAACTGGGCAATACTGAGAAGTAATTCAAAACTATGGTCCATTGTAGGAGATAGACCCAATTTTGTGTTTAAGACTGGGGCAAACTTGAAAAAGTGTTTTGAGAAAGGTCCAAAGAAAATTGATAGAACTGGAACCTCTAGGTGTGGCTCCTGTTTTCAGTGTAAACACATATATTTAGCTGACACAATTGATTTAGAGAACACTTTCAAAACTCAAGTTTATTTTAAAAAGGGCAATTGTCAGACGTTAGGGGTGATCTATTTAGCAAAGTGTGTATCCTGTCCCAGCTTCTACATGGGGAAAATGGAGAGAAGGCTCAGGGACAGGATATACGAACACATGTATCAGATCACTACATCTAACAATAATAATGCCTTGTACAAATATTCTTGTTCCTGTAAGAAGTTTAGTGGGTTCAAATTTGGCATTGTAGAGAAAGTCTTATCCAGTCCTAGGAGGGGAGCTTTTAGAAGTCACATTGAAGAAAGAGGTTAGGTAGCAAATAAAATTACAAGCTAGTCAAGCCCCAGGACTAAACACAATTATATCCATTAAGCCAATTTTAAATAAGAGGGCTGATTTAGTTAGTTAATTAATTTTATTGATTTTACAAAGTATTTTAATAGTTATAGGGTTCCAACATTTGTTTGTATATCATTTTTCATACAGATTTTTATACAGTTTTATATAGCCCTTCAAACAGTTTTTCACATAGTTTTTACACAGTTTATGCATGGAATTTTTATACAGTTGTTTAATTATATGATATAATATGTGTTTTTCTATTTATATTATTAATTTGCCATTAGAGTTTTTTTAATATATGTGTTTGTATACTCATAACTTATAAAGTTAGGTATCAGAAAGTGTTTAAAGGTTAGGAATGTATTTCACAATAGGTTTGGAATACTGAGTGTCGTTTCCTTTTTAAAAAAGTCAATGAAAGGGATGATGTAATTAAATAATTATTAATGAGGGGAGTACATAAAGGTGAATTTAATGTTTCACAGTTGATTCTGATGAAATCCCTATTGAAGGGAAGAAAGCGCTCAATCCGTGTGTTTTTATTTTTTAATAATAAAATTATTGTGCTAGTAGTCCGTGGTGCAAGCAATGTTTGATTTTTTTCATTAGTGAAGATCTAAGAATTCCCTGAGTCATTTTTTAGGTTGAGGGTAGTCCTGACATTCCCATTGGAAATGCTCCTGTAAGGTATGAAGGGTTTCCCCAAAGGAAAATTCCTCGGGTGGAGAGGCTGAGGGAATGGAATCCTCTGCATCAGAATCCTCATAAGCAGAAAGGGGTTGCATGTCTTCATTTTCAGATGGAGCAGAGTCATCTGACTCCTGTTCAGACAAAACTACTGGGGACAGATCTCTTTTTCTTTTGGAAGGGGTAGTTTGGCTTCCCCTGATAAGCATGCTAAGGTCTTCCTCCATTTTAAGCATTTGAGACTGGGGCAAGGAAGCAAGTGCCTGAGAGTACGTCGTCAGTTTCTTGGGTGTGGTTTGTACCCTGGGCCTTAGAACCTTGGTCATTTTGGAAAGAATGGTAGATGCAAAAGAAGTCATTGCTTTGTGTCGCGAATCGGTAGTGCAAAGTACTTCCTTGGAAGTCGGTGCCTGCTCAGCGACTCCAGACCCATCCAAGGAAGAGACAACCGCAGGGTTCTTAGTCGAAGAAGAGTTTTGTGGCATACCGGACTCTGAAAGGGTCTCGGTAGTAGCCTGTGAATCCACAAAAGAGGGCATAAAGGGCTGCAAAAGCATCTCACTGAGGACCGGAGAAGTGACGACTAGCTTAACGGAAGCATTGCCGGTAGGTTTGGACCTGTACTTTCTGTCTGTCTTTATCCTTATGTTTATTCAGAAGATCTGCTGTCGGATAGAAGCCATATCAGAATTTGAGGACTGTAAGTGAAAATATTTAGCTACAATAAGGGCCTGACAATGTATAGTTCTGGCATTGAACAAAGCACAAAAGCAACAGCAGGGAACGTCGTGGTCTGGGCCTAAGCAAATGACGCAGTAAGAATGAAATGTGGCATTTACTTTCCACAGGCGAGACAATTGTTAACTTTTTCTGACATTGGTTAGTGCAAGAAAAAAGGATCCCCAAAGGGGTACTTAGCTATAGAAGACTTCAGCTTCAATTCAGAAGATGAAACTCAGGTAGTGGCCGACCGACACTTGTGGGAACTGCTTCTGCTTTGGGCTCCGTGGCAAGAAAGACTGATGTAATGGCGTTGGCTGCCTTAATGTTTACTACTGATGACCTGGCGTCAGTCCTGGAGCGACAGCAACTGAAGCAGAAATACTATGCCTCTGGTATTTGGGCCAGCCAAGGGCTACCCTGCCAGGGATAACCCAAATGTGATGACTGCAACAGTGAAACACAAAGAACATCTGGACTGCAGCAGTGGCCTAGCACAAACATCTACAATAATGGTAAGTTAAGTATACAACTCTACCATGTTCACCTCATGGTTTAGTGCTGCAGTCATTACATCAGTGAAGACTAGCAGAGCTGCTAGTCCTTGCAGTTAGGGAAGTGAGAGCTAACAGTAGAAGAGGAGAGCATGCCCTTCAGAACAGCTGAGGTGAACTGCTACAGAGATCAGGTCCACTGTGTAATACTTGGAAAAAACATGGACACAGGACTCAGTAGCTCCTTTGAGGAATATCTTGTGCATTAATCCCTTTTAGGAATTCCACAATAGTAGCTGCCATGGTAGAGTGACACTTTATTTTGTCTTGCATGCATTTTGCCTAGAGTTTAAGGCACAAATAAATACAGTGTTCTAGCCATTTGGAAATGGTCTGTTTGGATACAGGAAACACTTTTTTCTTTTTGCAAAAATCACAAAAAGTTGCTCATATTTCCTAAACTCTTTTGCTTGGTTCAAACAGACTGTCCATTTCTTATAGGTTCATAGGTGTGTACTAGGCTAATGGTCCTGAAGCCCTTACAAGCCTAGCCCATAGGATTACGCTGGCATTGTGCCACTTGACCTTAGTCCCAGTGCCTCTGTCGAATAGAGCCACTGGAGTGATCCCCAGGGTGAATTTTCTATTTCCCATCCACTCATCAAGATTTCTCTTGAAGAGGGCCAGTGAGGTGCTCTGTTTGACATGTATGGGAAGTCTATTCCATAGCATGGGCAGTCTCTGGGTTATGAACCTGTCCCTCCAGTATGTTCTGTTGATTGTGGTAATGAGGTTAAGGTCTCTGGAGCATATGGTGTGGAGGGACTGGGATTTATTTAGATGTAGCATTTCTAACAGAGCTGGGTCAGACATGGCTTTGTAAGTCAAGCAGAGACAGAGAATGGTTGGAGTTTTTGAGTCTGTCCATATA
The DNA here is from genome assembly GCF_019279795.1 of Protopterus annectens. Lineage (NCBI taxonomy): Eukaryota > Metazoa > Chordata > Ceratodontiformes > Protopteridae > Protopterus > Protopterus annectens. The sequence goes on from NC_056733.1 coordinate 268,283,516, forward strand.
GGACAAGTGTTAAGTCCTAGGATCCTCTTTGTGAGGTACTTTTGCAGCCTCTCCAATTGTTGCAGGTGTCTAGTGAGGTGCATGCCAAATGGGGCATTGTACTCGATGATTGGCCTAATGAGGGAAAAGTAGAGGGAGACAATGACCTCTTTCTTTCTTGATGCAAAACTCTTAGTAATGAGATGTGCCACATAGAAGGACTTTCTGACCACAGTGGCAATGTGGTGGTCAAAAGAGAGGTTGCCATCAACCTGTGTTCTCAGATCTCATATAACGCCTTCTATGTTAGTGGACCACCATCAATGTGGTAATTCATGGGAACCGGATTTTTCTAAAGGGGAAGATGACACATTTTTTGGCATTGAGCTTAATACCATGATTCTGATACAAGTCATTGGTCTCAGTGAGGCCTTTCTGTAGGATGTCAACATCACTTGGGGAGTTAATAATAGCTACCAACTTGCAATTGTCTGTGAACTTTGTCAGCCAGAGTCCCTTCATGTTGACATGGACTTCAGAGAAGTAGACACCAAACAGGAGAGGACCCAGGACCAAACCCTGCAGGACTCCACTCAGGACTGGTTGGCAGTCTGATTTGGAGTCAGCTACTTTCACACCTTGGGTTTTATCTGTGAGCCAGTTTGCAACCCATCTAGTGATACAGGGTTGATGCCTAGATGAGTGAGTTTTGCTATGATTCCAGAGTGGGGAATGGTATCAAAGGCCATGGCCAGATCAAGGTAGGCTGTATGAACCACCTTGCATTCATTCCAGCTCTGGTGACTGACTCAGAGAAGTCAACCAAGTTGAGCAGGCATGATTTACCCTTCACAAAACCAAACTGTGTGGGATCCAGAGTTTAGAGATTCCCTACATCTTTGTTTATTGGGTCCATGATGATGTGTTCCACAGCTTTGCATATCAGACTCATCAGGCTAATTGTGTGATAGTTCCCAGGGTCTGTAGTTGCTCCTCCTTTGTGGATAGGGATAACTTTAGCAGTGCGCCATTCGGTAGGGACAAAGCCTGAGGTGAGGCTGTGATTGAACAGTGCACACAGGTGAGGTGCCAGTTCACTCTGTAGTTCATGTAGAATACAGCCAGGGATACTGTCAGGTCTCATAGAAGCTGTATTCTTGGCCTTGGACAGTACTGTTTTAATCTGTGCAGCCTGTGCCTGGCAATGTACTGATATTGCGATTGGTCCTTTGAGAGGGGTAAAGCCGGAACTGAATCTGCTGGCCAGTATACTGGCAATATCTGTTGGCTCAGTATAGGAGGTACCATTGTGCAGTAGCTCAGAGCAAATCTGGGTATTGTTGTGGAGATTCTTTACATAACTACAGAAGGCCTTGTAGTTGTCTTTACTATCTGCAGCAATTCTGTTTTCATAGCTAGCTTTAGAGGATTTGATGAGGGATCTCAGCTTTTTGTTGATGCTGATAAGGGAGTTTTTCCAGTCTTAGGACTTCCTCTTATTCTGCATCAGTTTTCTGCTTCTGTTGTACAGTTTGTTTATGGCAGGGGACCACCAAATTAACTTCCTTTTTTTTGGAGGACAGCATCTTGGTTCTATTGGGTATGGCAAGATCCATGCATTTGTGTACGTGCTCGTACAGTGCATTGGGGTATGATTTGGCAGTCATGCAACTATTCTCCATTTGCATGGGTGCCGTGAAGTTAGCCACCTAGTTTTTCATGGTGGTTACCTTTGTGGGGGGGGATGTGGATTTCCAAGGTGATTAGTTTGTGGTCGGATCTAACCAAGGAGGAGCTGAACACTGGTGTAGAGCAATGGCTGCCCATGTTAGTAATGACCAGGTCAAGAATGTTACTACCTCTAGTGGGGGTAAGAATGAACTGGTCCAGGGCATTGGAATTAAAGAATTACAGGAAATATTGGGCAAGTGTATTGGTACATGAATAGTTTTCCCAGTTAATGGAGAGGTAGTTGAATTCACCCAGTATGAGAGTGTTAGGTTGGACCCTAATATTCTCCAGGGTGCTTAGGAATGTGTGGAGTGTGAGTCTTGGGACATAGTTGGCGACCTATAGCAGGGTACGAGAATCTCTGTCTTATGCAATGTTAGCTGCACCTGAAGTATCTCTGATGCGTTATGTTGGGCTACCAGTATGGAGGTGTGTGCATCCATTATATTCTTGTGAACATCCTTCTCAACCTGCTATTTGGGATAGAAAGGACAGATCACTGTTAACTTAACAGCCAACAAGTGTTACCTCTGTAACTCCTTAAATCATAAATGAGGTGTTAGAGTGCAGGGTTGTCCTGCCCTTAATGAAGATAAGGAAAGCCTCGTAACACATTAGGGTTTGCACTTCTGATACCCTAGTAACTGAGGTAAATGAAACTGGAAAGATAGTTTTCCAAGAAATGAATTTAAGATGTGTCAATGCAGCAGTTTAAAAAACAACTAAAGGTAGATTTTTACAGCATGAAGTTCAGGTCCTAAATGGTAGATGTGATCCCCCTGGGTGGACTGAGATGTGTGGTGCCATTTAGGAAATGTTTGTCAGGAGGTCTGGATGTCAAGAAGAATCCTAGAATAATCAGGCTGAGATGGCTAACTGGTGTACTTTAATGGAAGAATAGACTAAACTAGTGGAGTAAAGCTCACAGAGCTACTACAGGATGACTGGCACTTACCACATTAGAATGTTGGTCCTTCCTTGGGCATCACAGGAAAAACTTTTCACTTAGCTACATATAATCTTCTGGTAGTTAGTCTCTTAGGCTCTCACATAATGTCCAGCATGTCTGTAAAATATAGGTGCCAAAGGAAAGAAGAGTTATCGTCTCTAAACTGCTAGGTTCAGTACACAAGCAACTGGATAGGCTTTTTCCTGGCCAGTTATTTAAGGTAGGAGAAGCAGTGTTGTCTTAACAGGACTGGGGCAATAAAAATTAATTCCTGGCTCTTCCCTTTTATTTTCCGGATTACCTTGGGCAGGAAGGGAAGGGAGGATATATATATATATATATATATATGTGTGTGTGTGTGTGTGTGTGTGTGTGTGTGTGTGTGTGTGTGTGTGTGTGTGTGTGTGTGTGTGTGTATGTAACTACAGTGGAGAAAAGGACATATACCTTTCAAATGTGATAGAGTACTACTTGTCAGTGAAATTAGTTTTAGGTGAAATGAAATTTAGGTGATTTGGTCTCAGTGAAATGAGTTTAGATTGTAATGGGTTTTAGGTGAAGTGATATATATATATATATATATATATATATATATATATATATATATATATATATATATATATATATATATATAGACAGCATCTCCAATTCACAGAGAATGCATGTACTCCCCAGTCTATCCTGTAAAGTGCTCTGGAGCAGAACATGTCTAGTTAGTTATTGTTTGGGTAATCAAGGAGGCCTATTCATGGTACACCCCATCTCTTTACACTTGAAATAAAGACCTTCTTGTAGATCATCCATCTGTGTGGGTTTGCAGAAGTTCTGCTCAGCTGGTCTGCAATGCAGTTGACCACTGATGAGATGCAGAAAACAGGCTGAATTTCATAGACAGTTCTCAGACGTAGGCTACCAGCCTGCACAGTTGATAGGAGTCAGTTTACTATGTTTGTTGATGTGCCACATGACTGTACAGGGAAAAGTATATACCGACAAAGAGTGGTCCCAGGACAGAACCTGTGGGGCGCCACTTGTGACCGGTTTCATGTCTGACATGGTTCCAGCAACTCTCACTCTGTGGGTTCTGTCAGCCAGTTTGCACCCATCTTGTGACATAGGGGTTTATATTTAAGCTGGATAGCTTATCTATGATGCCCGGTGGGGTTATTGTGTCAAATGCCTTTGCAAGGTCCAGATAGGCTGTGTGGACTACCTTCCTTCATCTATGGCTTTGGTGACTGTTTCAAAGAAGTCAACCAGGTTCAAAAGGCAGGATCTGCCCTTGACAAAGCCAAACTGGGTAGGATCTAGTCTCTGTAGGTCCCCAATGTCTTTGTTTATGAGCTCCATGATGATCCTCTCCATAGCCTTGCAGACTAAGCTAGTCAGGCTTATGGGGCGATAGTTTCCAGGGTCCGTGAGGCTCCACCTTTGTAGAGTGGGACCACTGTTGCTGTACGCCATTCTGTGGGCACATATCCTGTAGTGAGGCTGAGATTGTATAACTGTTTTACTTGAGGGATTAGTTCCTCTTGTAGTTCATGTAGGACGCAACCTGGGACGCCATCTGGTCCCATGGAAGCAGTGTTTTTGCTTTGGAGAGGGCAGCCTTCACCTGAGCATCTGAGATGTTTGGGAGGCAGCCATCTGCCGGGATAGATACTTGCTCTTTTGGGGGGGGGGGGTGGAGAAGTTTGCACTGAACCTGTCTGCCAGGATATTGGCGATGTCTGTGGGTTCAGTGTATTTTTTGTCATTTAGAATCAACTCAGAACAAGTCTGGGAGTTGCATCCCAGGTTTCTAACATAACTGAAAAAAGCCTTATGATTGTCTTTGGTGTCCTGTGCAATTTTTCTCTCGAAGCTGGCCTTGGAGGATTTTGAGGGATCGTAATTATATATATATAGACATCAGCATCTCCAATTCACAGAGAATGCATGTACTCCCCAGTCTATCCTGTAAAGTGCTCTGGAGCAGAACTTGTCCAGTTAGTTATTGTTTGGGTAAGCAAGGAGGTCTATTCATGGTACACCCCATCTCTTTACGCTTGAAATAAAGACCTTCTTGTAGATCATCCATCTGTGTGGGTTTGTAGAAGTTCTGCTCAGCTGGTCTGCAATGCAGTTGACCACTGATGAGATGCAGAAAACAGGCTGAATTTCATAGACAGTTCTCAGACGTAGGCTACCAGCCTGCACAGTTGATAGGAGTCAGTTTACTATGTTTGTTGATGTGCCACGTGACTGTAGTGTGCAGGTTGTGTTAAAATCATTTCTTTCAAATGTATGTCAAGCATTCACTGCTGTGCCTTTTAGCTTCCTGCAATCTCAGCCTTAGGATAAGGGATCCCCTGCCTAATCTAAGGCACCCATGATAAAAGTCTGATTTGGAGTGGTCTTACTGAAGGGCCTACTGTCATTCATCTTGATTTGCAGCATCCATCATAGCAACTCTTTCTTGATACAAGATAAGCAGTAACTATGGTGTCCAAGGTCTGGTTTTGCTGCTCCCATAGATTCCTCAGATGCCACTGCAGTCACCCATGTGGAGCATGAGGAAAAGACTATGAGGAAGGCTGAGGTCATTATGTGATCCAGCATACACAGGACCTGCCTGGTAGTTCACTGGGGCTTTGCTGTCATGGTTCTGAAGAAGTCTAAAAGGTTCCAACTTTTTACACTGGCATAAGGTCTTGCATACTGCTGCGACCAGAATACGTCTCAGAAAGATGACATTGTGGCTGGGGTACAAATGTGACTTTTGCAGGCTCAGTATGAAGCCAAGTTTGGTCAAACACTGTAAAGTGCAATCCAAGTACCTCTCATCCACCACATAGTCTGTCTGCATTTGACAGTAATCCAAATAAAAATTAATATGGATTCCTTGGTTCCATGGTGCGATCCTCTGCTACAAATCTTCAGAAATTGCCTATGACTTTTAAAGATGGGAATTTGTAGGTAGGCATCTTTTAGACTAACAGTAACCATGAACATCTGTAAGCTTAAAATAGGAAGCAGTGTTTGAAGCCTTTTCACTTTGTGAATTTTAAGAACTTGTTTAGCTATGAAAGTTCTAGAATGGGTTTCCAGTAGCAATTTCATGGAAACTACGAAGAGTCTGGAATAAATGCCTTCCCCCTCTTGTTGTAGTGGAACAATCTGTATAGTGCCCAGAGGTGGCAAATTTTCTAATTGTGCATTTTTGAGATGTTCCCGGTCTCTTGGTATATTGGAATTCCTTTTTTTTCTGGATATGACAAGGATTATTACAAGTAACCCCTGAATAGGATCTATAGGACCCTGCTGCCTGAAGTTATTTCAAGATGTTGTTTAAGGCAATATGCCAGTTTGCATTCTCTCATGGGGACAGGGGCAAGGAAAGAGGTATAAACGGAAAGGAAAATGGACCAGGCTGGGTGTTTCTGAGGCTGGGAAAGGGAGAGGGCTGAGGTCGTCACAAGTGCTCCTCTTTAGGCATGGAAGAGCCTTGCTGCCCTGCCTCCCACTGTCCTGTTGCTACCACTTTCTTTTCTGAAGGTCTTTCAACCTTTTGGATGTTTTCTTTGGCCTTGATTCTGGTAGAAAAGACCTTGCTTAGAAGGGTAGTTTCTGTTACACATAGGTAGGAGAGTATGAAACGTGCTTTACAGATGCCATAGTCTTCCCTTTATACTTCATTTATTTGTTTACTTATTTTTAACACAGTAGCTTCACTTTGACATCTCAATATAAGGACAGAGTCCTCATTCAATATTGCTTTCTAAGGACTGACCATTGTAGCAGTACCCCTACATGATGTAATCTAACCATCATACACGCATTTTACAGCATGGTTGTCTAGCTGCAGGATAGTTTAGACGTTGTACCAAAATAGCCATTCTGTCCTCATACTGCACTCCCTACAACCTTCTTGAAGATGCTTCAAGACATCTTGTTGGAATTTGTAACAAGTAACGAGCCCCTCCCTTTCAGTGGAGATTATGTTACAACCTGCAGCCAGTCTAGCTCCTTTAACATACTGTGGAGGCACAATATCAGGGTCTGCTATAGGCTTTCTACAGAGATATTTGTGTGGAGCTTGCATTCTGTTCACATGATCAGGTCTCTTAGGGTCACTGGGTGGCAAGTCTCACATCAAGCTAGTTGCATCAAAAACTTCTGGTAGACCTTCCTGGACTGGAGTAATGAAGGTAGGTTTAAAATGGTTAAGTCCCAAAAGTTAGACTGAGAGAGAGAGAGAGAGAGAGAGAGAGAGAGAGAGAGAGAGAGAGAGAGAGAGAGAGAGAGAGACTCTCCAAATGACAGGTCTTCTGATGGGGAGTCAGAAGCCATAGTGCTGTCACTGAGTCATATGGTAATGGGGATCATCTGACTTCTGCAGTCTCCCTCTTCCTGAGCCTCAGCAGAGTCAGTACTTCTCTCTGAAGAGGCTTTCCTTTTTCTATTACAGGGCTTGACTACAGACATAGATGCCATCTCTGGATCAGGCTGAAGACTTTGAAGACATTAGAAAAAGCCCATGAACTACCTTAGTCCAATCTTAGGAGAGAGACAGGGTGGTTTATTTTATCAGGCTCTGCCAAGGGGAAACTTTTGTTTGACAGAGGTCCAAGCTTGAGAGGAGATGTTATGTCTGGTGTTCATCAGGGTTCTTGGAGCTTAAATGGATTATCCCTATATTCCAACTTTCTTGTAGCAGCTCAGACAACATTCTCCAAAATAAGCAAAGGCAAACTGCCCTTTTCCTGCCTGATCAACAATTCTCACTCTCGGGAGGATCACTCTTCAGACTTTCTAGTGAGGTTTCTAAACATTCTAATCCAGCAAGACATGCTTTCCACATTTGTCATAACAGCCTCCCATGCTGCAATGCCATATATCACTTCCATAGCAGATATTACATTCAGGGGCTAGCCAAGCACTTCCAAAAAGATCTCTTGCTGTCCAGAGATCAATAGACAAATTGGATAATGTCAAAAAAGGAGGTCATGATTGTATTTGGTGACCATAAATTAGGTCTTCATGTCAATGCAACCAACTAAACCAAAATGCATCTAGTAATAACAGAAACCCTACTAAAAGACCAAGTACTGTTAGGGTACTAAATGATCAACTGATGGGTGATAGTAATCCATTCCCCCCAAAGTAGACAGCCAGGAGACAAATAGCTGAAAAGTCATCAAAATGTGTTAATAATAAGACCATATCAGATACAATCAACAGCATTAATGCTGATCGGTGACAACGTGGCACAAACTACCCTGGCTAAGAACCGGATCCATGATCATAATATGGCAGCCAATACAGCAACCAGAGGTAGGAAAAGCAATAAGTGCATAAGTGGATCACCCCCAATGGGATGACCATCAAAATCAGCACAAACAGCAGTTTTCGGAAAACCAGCAAGGTAGTACAAGGCAGAGTGCAAACTAATGTAGAACAAAAATATAAAGCATAACTATATTATATGTCCACAAAAAGGCCCAATGTGAAAAACAGAATGAATAGCAGAGCCCAAATCAGTGCTCTAGCAACAAATCAACATATATTAGAGAATAACTTAATTCCACAAAATGATAATTAACCTGCATAATTTAGGAAAATGTCCAATATATTATCATTACAATTTCATTTGCTGATGACTTGAAGGAAATTTGTGACTATAACATGTTTAAAAAGGGGCACATCTATACTCTTAACAGTATGATATAATTTACAGTTGAAATTAAGAGAAATCTTAGTTTGCTATAAAGAAACAAATAAATCCATTTAGTATTTAAAGCAGGACATATTGAAATATATATTTTGGAAAGACATAAACTCTACTTCCAAATGCTGTGTAATATAAATTTATGGTAGCCACAAACAGGGTTACTATGACATTGGTAATTTATCAGGACCAAGTCAAGTTTCTGTAACCGCTGCAACAATAACATTATCAGTAAATAATAAAGTTTTATAGTCTATATTATTTAAATACTGGGTGTTGTAGATTAAGAAATGTTTAAACCTTTGCTTTGTACTTAGGTCAGTAGAGTACTGACCCATAGCAATAGCATCCTATTAACAAAAAAAAAATGCCCACCCTTACTTAAGTGTGCTAATCCTACCCCAAGCCCTAAATACAACCTTACATATTATGTTACTAAAAACCCTTTTGCTAACAGCACCACTAGTCAGAAAATGTCTGATCTGGGTTTTGGAGCTGGGGTTTATTGATCTAGGGATTTTATTTAGTGAGAAAGACAGAAGTATTCAGTGTTTTATGATTCACTCTTTTTACCTTATTTCAGTGTTTTTTGCATTTGCTTTTTTTCTCTCATTTGAAGTTCACGGATTTATATTTTCACCCTTTCATGATACAATCTTAATAACACAAAGAGTAGGATGATGGAATGACAAATCATATTTTCTTCAGTAAATAACAAAGACTTACAAGAACAAAATCATTATATCTGCTTTAGAGCAGATGATTGTTAAAAATTGCTCCTATCAACTCCAAACAAAATCTGTATAAAAATGTGAACAAAACTCATTTAACTTAAATACAGTATTGTTGTCTCATTTCATCCATGTCTAAAAACAGTAATAAACAGTAATGATGTGATTATAATGTTATTATTAACCTCAAATCCCTGGGCTAAGACTAAAATTAAGTCCAGTTGGATCAGGTCTCCACCCCAGTTAATGAATTCAAAGTAAAATAAGATAAAGTACTGAATTTCTTCTGACAACACTCAGGTTAATGTAGTCAGTGTACAAACATCACACTTAGTCTCATAAAACAAGACTGGTGTCTACATGTGTACATACACTTGCATGCACACACACACACACACACACACACACACACACACACACACACACACACACACACACACACGATTCACTCAAACAACGGATGCACAAACTATCCTAAGTTCACAGAAACAGACACACAACACAATTGCACAAATCAAATCCAACATGTTATAAAAGTAAAGTTTAAATGAATTTAGTAATACCCAGAAATATACATATATGATTTATCTTCTCATTAAAATATAAAAAAAATGAAATACATTTTGACATTGTTAACAAACCAACATAATAATATTTTAAAGCAATGAAAAAAATAACCCTTATTATATTGTATAAAAATTACTTTTAAAAATCATGTAAAATCATATATTCTCTCTCTCTATACATATATATATATATATATTTATCTATACACACACACACACACACACACACACACACACACACACACACACACACACACACACACACCTGTATGCTCTTTTAAAGTAATTGTAATTCAATATACTAGTTAGCTGGTTTAGCTGTGTGCCTAGTAAAGAAGAGCTTTTGTTTTTCATATGGTGTTGGATTTCTTTTGTGATGTGTGTGTGTTTGTGTGTATGTGTGTGTGTGTGTGTGTGTGTGTGTGTGTGTGAGTGTGTGTGTGTGTGTGTGTGTGTGTGTGTATCAGTATAGCAAACACACACATACCCTCATATATATATATATATATATATATATATATATATATATATATATATCTGGGATCCGTAGAAATCACCGAAACAGATTTGGCGGGCATACTTGCGCGAAAGTGCTTTTCACCGAAAGGCACTTTCCCATAAGTATGCCTGTTGCGGAGATTGCACTACAGTGGGGATAAGGGAAAATTCCCTTTTGCCCACTGTAGTGCGACCACGGAGTGAGAATATTTAAGTAGGGGGGTGTGGGGGGTGCAGGGGGGCTTCCTCCCTGCAAAAACGTAAAAGTAATGTTTTATTTTATTTTTTTTAAACATACTTTAACGAAAGCACTTTTTCAGTGAAAGTGCTTTCGTTAAAGTGTGCTCGGTGATTGAGGATTCAGACTATTGAACTTTCGTTCAATAGTCCTAGATATATATATATATATATATATATATATATATATATATATATATATATATATACGTATAGTGGCCTATTTTGGAAGCTCGAAGTTTTGAAACTGCAGACTTCATATGGTCAAGACCATAAGATAGAAGTTTTGTAACTTTAAATAGTCTAAATGGAGATTGCTGAACTTCGCAGAATGGGACAGTTACCATTCTCTTCACTGTAGTGCAATCTTGGCATTGGTATATTTAATTAGCAGGAGGTGTGGGGGCTGTGGGGGTGCAGGAGGCTTGACCCCCTGCAAAATCATAAAAAAAAAATTGTTATTATTTTTTTTTTTAAGTGAAGTTTCGAACTTTCAAAATGTCAATGTTGTGGTCTTGACCATATGAAGTTCAAAGTGTTGAATCTTCGAGCTTCCTAAGTAGTTCCAAATATATATATATATATATATATATATATATATATATATATATATGTATAGCAATATAAATTTGAAGAAGTTCAGTTTGTAAATCTGCACTTCACTGAAGTGAAGTTGTACATCATTTCATAAAATGACCATAACAATGAATGAAACACATGGATCCAATGCAGATCACTGCTGATAAGCAGTGTAAATAAATAAATAAGTATGGTTCATATCCCTTACACTGCTAATAGATGGCACTAGAATGATTTTTGCCTAGAGATGGAAAGAATGGAGTAAGGGATCTGGGCCCTTCTTCAATGCTGTGTGAACATGAGGTAAGTCCCCATCAAAAAAAAACATTTTTACTGATCTGTGTGGTTTCAGTGGATGATTTACACACACACACACACACACACACAAATATATATATATATATATATATATATATATATATATATATATATATAGATACTCAACTTCAAACTTCAAATGGCTGAGACCAACGTTTTGAATGGAAACCACCGTACAGTGCATAACAGGATTTTTACCATTTTCCACACTGTAATGCGATCTCATAGTTGGTATATAGGGAGTGTGGGGGGCCAAGGGGGCTTGCTCCTTGCAAAAATGTAAAAAAAAAGTTTTGCTTTTATTTTATTTTTTTTTATTTTGTTTTTGAAGCTTCAAAACTTTGATCTTGTGGTTTGGCCATTTAAATTCTGAAGTTGTAAAACTTTGAGCTTTAGAAATATATATATATATATATATATATATATATATATATATATATATTTCCAAAAATAAAATAACTCCAGCACTTGTAGTCTATTCAAATGTAAATATTTATTTTCCTAAGCAGCTGGTTAAAAACACTGAGACCTCTGTTTCTACAGCAATAACTAGTTACCTATCTAGATAGATATGGGGGGGGGGGGGGTGCATGCATGTGCATTCATATATAAAGCCAATTAACATCAAACAATGTTCCATACATCTGTTGTTTAGGAATGTTTAGTCTAAAGTTTCTATAGTTGTAATTTGTCTGACATAAAACAGATGAAAAAACAATAAGGAAACATTTAGTGACTGCAGCTGATGGCTTCCACTTATTGGTAACATATCTGCAAAGGAGCCATTTTTCTGCTGGTGAAACTAGCATCAGTGTATAAGAGGACAACAGTCATAAATAGAAGCAACCAAAAATGATGTCAATTTAAGTTTAGAGTCATTGTAATAATATGTTTTGGAGTGACTTCACAAAGATATGAGAAAAAGTAATGTTCATTTTAATAACTACTTCAGTAGCTTTTCTAAATGTTATTAAATTGTTTATGGTGTCACCATCTGATTTCTGTACCCATTTAAAATTTAGCAGTGTCCTTCACTACATGTCTAAATGATGTTCCAGAGGCACAAAAACACAAAGATTATATGTAATATACTGTCCTTCAGTATGGTTATGAATGAGTCAGGGAAAGAAATACACTCAGCACCAGGTCAGTCATGCACGCTCACATTATAGCTACGGTTTGAATATATCACTTCTGATATCAGATATCTGATTACATTTCAATACTATTCAGTAGTCTTTTATTTCTTTCTAATTTTCTTACAGACCCACTTCCCACATCCTTTAATAATAGCCACAAACCCTGAATTCCTTCTAAGATTCATAGGTTCATAGATAAGTAGTTGCCCTTGCAGGCCATTGTAATCCTAGCCAGTTTCCTTTTATGTGTTTGATTGAACCTTATTGTTATAATAACCTTAATTATTCAATTAAACATTTGACATCACAATATGAAATAATATACTTTATATCTACATTTCTAAATGGGTTCATGAAATACTAGTTGTCTAAGTATTTCAAAGACACTGACAGATCTCACATTAGTTATAACTCATGGCGATGACATTAAAATTTGTCAAATATACCAAAGCCCATGACTTAACTCCAGTAACTCAAGACTGGTGGACCTTACATTATGGAAGTCATATGTGGCTAAGTGAGAGCTACAAGCAACAGACAGCTTTGTGGATGCTCAGTGACCATAAGGCATACTGCTGCTCAAGCCAGCAGGTCATATAAAGCATATGATGTGCATCAGAAAAGCACATTTGCTCTGCAGATAGTTATGGAAAAGCAGCATGTCTCAGCTAGGAAAGAATCACATAGCAAGTGAATGTGCATTGCATCCCGTTGTGAGCGGTCAGCAATGCTACCATTCTCACGTGTGACTGATACAGATGCATGGCCAGTGGTGCACCATGTACAGCACGACAAAAAAGTGGATAAATGGACAAAGGTAAGAAATTAGTAAAATCAACAACTCTGCAATACCCAGTGCTGCAAGTACATTAATTTGCATTGTTAATATTCAGGGCAGAATACAAAATCTTCTGGATAATTCCTCTAGTCACAAAACAGGAAAAGGGAAAAGATTAAAAATACTGAAAATAAATGTCACAGACAGCACAATAAACAATATGATGCAGCAAGAAATAAAAATATGCTGACTTTGATATGTGGGTGTATGGGTGCATGTGCGTGCATTATCTTGCTACTCTGGAAATATTTCAAATGATGCTAACAAAAAAGCATCATTTTCCAGTATTTAAAACCAACACCTCCACCACTGGAGTGACATAATTTGCATTAATTCATCCTAATGCAAAATGTACAGTTTCAACAAACCATTATTATGTATACTAGTATTACAAATTGTGTTTAATTGTGTGTCCTGTGCACACCTGCAAGCATTTAAACTATTATTTTATCTTGCAAGACATAACTACCAAGCCTAACACAACAGTCCATGTAACCTTTTGTGCTCTTAAATTTATCGGGCCAGCAGGCATACCATATCATACAAATATTAATTTAAACTTAGTTACACAAGTGAGGTATAAAACTGAATACCGAGCAGTGATATTAACATTAATGTATGATGAAAGTATAAAACAGCAGTAATCGACATACATGCTGCAAAATAACAGCACAGCAGCAACAACCACTGAAATAAGATTTCTTTAACTTGTGTCTTGATGTGTGATCATTTCCATCAGTTTTCTGTTGCATTTGAACAGTCTCTCCACATACAGCAACTAAATCCAAAACAAAATAGGGAGTAAATCTGCCAAACAAAAGAGAGTTGCAAAAATGATGCTGACCCACTTTTCCCTGTTGTCGCAAGAACATATTTAACACTGGTACTGCCATCCTAGTATTAGCATGCAGTTTTGTGATAACGTCATCATAATGGAGTGAAATAGTGCTACAGAAAAAAAAAAACTAAAATAGAGATAAGCTCAAGATGCTTGATCATTTCTGAATTTAAGATACTGCATCCATGCTTAAAGTTTTTCACGTGATCTGAGGACATTTAATGAATTTTTTAGCAAAATCTATACTGATTGCATGCTTCTATGGTATAAAATAAAATGAATGTTTTCCTAACAAATATCCTGGACATTATAATCTATTTACACAGAATAAAATTATCTTAAAAACAACAAAAGGACTAAGTCCCTATTTAAAGCATACAAAGTACTGCAATATAACTTGAAATTAAAAAAGTAAAGAAATGCACCAATTAATTATGTTTAATATTTGGCAAAAAGAAATGTTAACTATAACCACTCTTATAAATGTAATCACTGTACTCTTCAGTAACTCTTATTGCTGTCATCTAAGATTTAGAGGTCTTCTTCGTTACATGCTGGTGTTTAAATAAAGATGCTAATGAGACCTTCCTGCTAATGTGTTTGGATTCAGCTGTTGTGGGCCTTTCTGTCGAATTCAAAGCATTTCTGTCTAACAAACCTTCAACAGACAGATAGAGATGTGAGATTTTGGGGTACCCAACAGCTGCCAAAACTCAGATGGTTTCTCCTTGCTTAAATACTGCCATGACATCCCACCACTCCTGTTCCCTCATATTCACACTGGCACTGAATTTGCACACTAATAGTTTAATGACTTTTTGGTGTCCATGAATTGCAGGAATATGCAATCGAGTATACCCACAGCCAGTTTTGACATTTACATTAAGTGCCATCCTACTTTAGTTGCCCCATTGAAAAACACATACAATTAATCCATATCCATGGGACGGTGCAGTGGTGCAGCGGTAGCATCGTTGCCTCACAGCAAGAGGTTCTCAGGTTCAATTCTCAGCTGGAGTGCCTTTTGTGTGGAATCTGCATGTTCTCCCTGCATTTGTGTGGGTTTCCTCCAGGTGCTCCGCTTTCCTTCCATGTCACAAATACATGAATCTGGAGCATTTCTCCCCAGGCCTCCGCTGAAAATTGGCTTTGTTCCAAGTTGAACTTTCCCATTTTAACAAATGTTAAATAAATAAATATCACTGATCTAAAATGCAACATATCAATAATTTAATTCAGTAAATATAATATTGGCTTTCATAGTTAAACGAATCCTAATGAAATACATTTAAAGCAACCAACTTTACCATTACTTAAAACTACATTTACCAGTTTCAATTATCTTACAAATAGCAAGCATCACTTATGCAAATGAGATGTGCATGTGCAGCTAGTAGCAACAGTGATGCATGCTAAGTGACAGATTTATGCAAATTGCAGTATTTTTAAATCACAGAATGCCTTTCCTTCTGTTTGTTCTAGCACCTCGAATGATACAGAGAGGAAAACATGAATTATTGATTCCCACCTTCATTGCATATTTCTAGCTGATTCCGTATTCTGGGTCTATGTTATAAGAACAAAAGATCAAACTCTCGAATGCTCACATGAGTGAATATTTAAAAACTCAAAATCATTCTTGTGGGGGATGAGCCCCACACACACACCCCTGCTAAATATATATTCCAACTCCGAGATTGCACTACAGTGAGGAAAGGACAAATATTCCAATCTTCACTGTAGTGCAAAAAAAACCAAAAAAACAAAATCGAGTTTTTAAATATTCGCTCATGTAAGTGCTCGAGAGTTTGATCTTTCATTCTTATAACATAGACCCATATTCTCAGCACATCATTTTGGCTTTCTGTAACATAGTACATTACTTTCTTTTGCACTCTGCTGTAGCATACTGCTCTGCAAAAACACTGTTGTGCTGAAGCTGTTAGCGCAAAGGGGTAGGTTAGATACAATATAATCATAACCTTGGCAATACAAAATAATAACTTCACCAATTTTGGCAATAAGAAATGGTACAAAGATAGATGCAGCAGTTTGACATTACATAGAGACTTCCTGAGAAGAATGCAAAGGCAGTCTGCACATATGAGTGCCACATGAATATCAGATAGGCCAATGCACATACTAGTTGGTAGTACTGGGGAAATGTGCCCGGAACTGCAAGTTACAGTTTTAGTAAAACAAGCATATCAGTAGCTCAAAATCTACTACTGTAGCCTGTACCAGTGGTGCACAGGTATGAAGCTCTGATTACAGACCAGCTGACCTAAGTTCAACTGTTTTTCCAGGCACTTGTGCAGACAGGGAGGAGGACTCTACCCATCCTGCAGGGGAGAGATGGTGGGGGGACCACGCATGAACAGAACAAGGGAGCATGAGCAGTCCTTGCAGTACTGTAAATACTGATATTACTGTCGAGGGAGGCTAGGCCATAAAATGAAAAAGTGCTCTCATTCCCATAATGTAAAAACTATCCTCATGGCTGCCTGGATGAATGACTCTTTCAGACACTATGTCATGTAGAAGGGGAAAAGTTGCACACTTATGAACAAGAAATCTACTACTACAAACATTTATTTAGAAGACTGTTACTAACAAAACCCAAATGGAGTTATGAAAAAAGATAAACTGATCCTACATCTAGTGGCACTAAAATACGATTAGGAGTACTTCCATCGTAAGTTAATAAGGGAAGGCAGAACAAATTAATGATTCCTTACTGCTTCACACATAATGGGGACATAGTGCACTGCCTGTAGAAGTCTTGATTTTTAATCTAACTTTTCTCAATTAGGGAATGACAATTAAAACATTAACCTGTGTAGTACATTACGAAATAGTATTAGCACCTAAACTGAAGCAGCTGCATCACTAATGCACAGAGACTCAAGACATGATAAAGAAGTGTCTTGTTATTTTTACATTTTCTGACTAGAGTTGTCCTTTTTAAATGTTTCCAAAAGATGAACTGTGTTACTGGTAAGAGGAAATGTGGGGTAACTGAGAACTTTATGACCTGAGCTTCAGAAAATGCAGTGACAGTATTTATGTACATCAGCAAATGACAAATTCCGCTTTCTGTCACAGTCATAGTCACACCAGGAAACATCATAGCTTAGTGCACACTCAGCTTAAATGTGCCACCTGCTCCCAGCATGAACACATTAATCATATAAAGCAAGCACAGTGGAATAATCAAAAGGCACAAAACACATCAAACTATAAAAGCTGGGATTCAAATAGTTTAGTGTAGCAGCACTACTTACCCTGTAGCAATGTGTTCAGGTGAACCACTGTGCTATTTTTTTATTCAAAGTCATGCATATTCCCACTAGGACAACATCTCATTATGCACACTACCAGCCTACCAGCCTGAGCTATGAAGCAGCATAGGTGTTATGAAGCTCACACAGGTATAGAGGTTCCCCAACCACAGTAATATATACTCACTAGAACATGCACATATGAATATACACTCACACGCATACATGCACGTACACACACACACACACACACGCACACACACACACACACACACGCTCATGCATGTACATGCACACACTCACATATGGACATGAGCTTGCGCATACATACACATACACACGCACACACATGTACATGAGCATGCATGTGGGCAGACATACACAAACACACACACACACATACGCACACACACATTCACATATGTACATGAGCATGTGAGTGCAAACACATGCACACACACGCGCACACACACACACACATGCATACACACACACACACACACACACACACACACACACACACACACACACATACACACACACAATAATACATTGGCGTGAGCATGCACACACACACACACACACACACACACACACACACACACACACACACACACACACAATCACATTATTGATGTCTGCATGGACACTAACATCCCCACTCACACCCACTACCTAATACATTCAGCATTATTGACTTGGATAGGCAATCTGTGCGGATACAGTTTCCATTGCACATTAAAATGCATAGGCAGCAAATATTATATATATATATATATATATATATATATATATATATATATATATATATATACACACATATATATGTGTGTGTGTGTGTGTGTCTGTATACAATATATATAGACAGAGATAGATATATAGATGTATCACTGTAGTTGATTTTAATGAAAACCCCCACAGCTGACTGCAAAAACATTGACCACATATGGTTAAAAACACAGAAATACAGAAGTCAACGCTGCAATATGCCCAAAATAATTCTAACTTAGAAAAAAAAACACAGTAAAACATTGTTTTTTGCATGAAGAAATCCCCCCTACACCCCACATATGGTTGTCTACACCCCAACACCCCTTACTAATTATATATACTAATTCTAAGATCTCACATTTGCCAGAGAAAGGGAATATTCCCCTATTTGATGACTGTCAGCTTCAAACACCTGTCGATCAACTACTTAGTTGACCATCTGCGTTTGTCTAGACAGCTGTTGAACCACACTTGATATTTTCAGATGTACCCATATACAGTAGATATAGACAGATAGATAGATAGATAAATAGATTGATACACAGACAGATAGATAGATAGATTGATAGATAGATAGATAGATAGATATGATGTGTTCCTGCATTTGTCAAGACGTTTTGGCATGTCCACCTTTCATCAAATTAACAGATGACAAGGCAAAATTCAATCAGCTTGTTAGAGTCTTGCAGTCGAAAAGACTGAGTGCATCAAAATTCACAGTGTTACTAGCCCTAGGCCCTACATTAATCCCAGGTTTGATTCTCTCACCCAACATTTACCTAATGTGCAAATCTGTGCAATTCGTCTAAGGTTTACAAGTAAAGGGACTGCTGTAACTACTAGAAGTAACTATGCCCCATGGCTAAATAGGACAACAAAAGCTTTAATAAAAGCCAGAGACAATGCCTGGAAAAACTGGAAAAAGAATAACACAATGCAAGACAGGCAGAAATATCATGAACTACGAAATAAGGCCAAAACCCAAACAAAAGTAGATAAAAAGAACTACTTCTTAGACATCCAAAACAAGCACTCTGAAAACCCCCAAAAGTTCTGGCAGGCCTTCAATACCCTTCTAAAACGAAGCAAAACCACCACCCCATCTCCCAACAATTCTGATAATGATAGCATAGCTTCAGAATTCAACCATCACTTCACAGAATCTATCCTCGCACTATCTATCCAACTATCCAACAAGAACACTAAAACCACCACAACTGTAGAACAAACTAACACACCCACCTTCATACTCTCACCTGCACCAACCTCTTCAGTTAAAAAGCTATTCTCTAAACTAAAACCCACCACACTCGCAGCAGATGGTTTACCCACAAATTTTCTAAAATTAGCTGCAGAATCACTAGCCTACTCTGTCTCAATTCTTATAAACCGCTCTATACAAGAAACCTACGTACCCCATCTAAGGAAAGTGTCACATATAATTCCCCTTCACAAAGTCGGAAACTCCTATGAATAATCAAACTGCCAGCCAATTGCTATCTTGTCCCCCCTTTCCAAGCTTCTGGAGAAATGTATTCACACCCAGGTAAGGCACTTCTTAGCCTCACATAACCTCCTCTCCCCCGCACAGCATGGTTTCCACCCAAACCATAGCACAACCACTGCTCTACTCTCCTTTACCAATCAGATTAACCATCTAAGAAACAACAACAAATTTGTCTCAGCCATATTCCTAGATCTATCAAAAGTGTTTGATATGGTCTCCCATAACCTACTGTTAAGACACTCTGTCAACCTTATCCTTCACCCCCTCTACTACTTCACAGTTTAGAAGCTATCTCTACGTCAGAAAACAATCAGTTAAATGGCAAAGTACACTATCACCTCTGTTACCAACTGCTATAGGCATCACACAAGGATCAATACTGGGTCTTCTACTATTCACCATTTTCACCAACAAACTACATACTTCCACCCTGCATGCATCACTTATACAGTACGCAGATGACTCCACCCTAATCTGTTCAGCCCCATTCATAACCACTCTTCAAAAGCTTACCCAAGAATCCTTCTGCTCCATGGAACAATGGATTACCGATATCTAACTCATTCTAAACCCCAACAAGACCAAATTACTCCTTTTTACCCCCAATAAATCCAAATCCACACCTCCCACCTTCACTATCACCTCCAAAAAATAGGGCCACAATCTCCCCCTCCCCTCACACTAAGCTGCTCATGGTTGAAATAGATAACAATCTAAACTTTAATATCCATATCTCACAAACCATCACAAAGGTACATAAGAAACTCGGAACTCTAGACAAACACAAACAGTTCCTATCGGAAAAAGCTAGAATCTCAATAGCCCAAACCCACCTCTTGTCTACCCTAATGTATGCATCACCAATCCTAATTCATATCAGGAAACCAGACCTAAACAAACTAGAGTCAAGTTACAATAAAATTGCAAAATTCGCTAACAACTCCACTTTTAGAAGTCATCACTGTCTTGCCCTGAAGCAACTACAGTGGTTAGAACTCCCTCAGCTAATTAGCTATCATCAAGTAGTCCTCACCTTCAACATAATAAGGAACCCTCAGAAAAACCCAGCCCTAAACCAACTTCTAAACCAATATTCTGCAAATCGCTCTCTACGCTCATCCAACAAAACCCTGCTCTGCATAACTAAAGCCAATAACACTGCAGGGAAAAGTCTGTTCTCCCACATCATTGCTAAGGAATAGAATAACCTCCCCCAAAGTATCTCCTCTCCACCATCCATCTCACATTTCAAGACATCACTAAAGTCACAGCTCTTGCAATCATGGCTCTGTCCCTGTATCACACAAAATCTTTTCTGCTCTCCTCCTAACTTGACAGACCTCATCTCCTCACTGCTTGCCTCAGCTATTCTGTACTACTCAAATACTCCCTATCAGGAACTACTATCCTACAAACTACTTCTCACACTATGATATATCTCCTGAATAGCATTATTTTCCAGATTCCGTTCCTTCATTTTTATGCTTTGTACTACCAATAGGGAATTAAAAGTTATGCTATCTATACCAAGCTTGCTGAAATCAAACTAAGGTACAAAAAATCTTCTTGATTGTATATATGCCACTGTATAGAAATGTTCTGCCATTCGTGGATTATGTGTTGTCATATAAAGACATGGAGCTCTGATTGTATATATGCCTCTGTAGAGAAGTTTTTTTGTCATTTGTTTTATTTGTACTGTTATGTTATGGAGCTTTTCTCCCCGGGCCTCCGCTGTAAATGGACCTTGTTCCAGTCGGACTTTCCAGGTAAAAGAAATGTAAAATAAAAATAAATAAATAAATAAATAAATAAATAAGCCCAAAGCTAACTCTAAAAACAAACCACACGGGTGGAATGCTAACCTTAATAGGGTAATATGACAAACGGAAAAAATTAAGGCTAACATCAGAAGGAGCAACTCCCATAATGACAGAAACTCTCAAATTAAACCAAACAGGAAACTAAGAAGATTAATTAAGTCCAACAAGGCCAATTAAAATGTCAAGATAACCTCACATGCTAAAGATGACCACAAGGCCTTCTACAGCTATGTCCAAATCCTCAAAGACAGCACACATCAGTGTGCCAAACTGGTTGTCAGAGGTGCCATCTTCACTGAGCAGAGTGACATAGAGAATTTGCTGGCTGACAAATTCAACTCAAACTTCACCCCCCATTCTCCCACCTCCCCTGTAGGAAATATAGAATAGCATAACTGCCTCCTTACAGTTAACAGAGAGCTGGTCCTGGTGGTGCTCCCTAAGGCCAAAAACACAGACTCAGTGGGGCCTGACATTATCCCAGGATGTCTCCTAAACAGCTAGAAACATCACCCATCAGGACCTCTTGAGTCACTTTTCAACTATACCTCAAAACAGGCTTTGTGCCATGAGAATGGAGGACTGCAATGGTTATCCCATCTCACATGGCTGGACCATCAACTGAACCCAGAAAATACAGACCGTTTAATCTGACTAGTCGAGTATGCAAATCCATGGAACAAATTATTATGGAAATGATCAACAAAGACATAGGCAACCTTCACACACTAGACCCAACACAGTTTAGCTTTGTCATGAAAGGTCATGCCTAATAATCCTGGTGGACTTCTTTGACATGGTTGCCAAGGCAATGAATAGGTTCATAGGTTCATAGGTAGGTACTAGGCTATCAGCCCTAGGACCTGTACAAGCCTAGCCATAAAGATTCCCTGGTTTTCACCACCCAAAAATGATTTTCCTGTGCCCCTGTCGAGCAGAGCCACAGAAGTGATCCCCGGGGTGAATTTCCTATTTCCCATCCAATCGTCAAGAGTTTTCTTAAAGAGGGCTAATGAGGTGCTCTGCTTGACAAGAATGGGCAGTCTGTTCCAAATTATGGGAAGTCTCTGGGACAGGAACATATCTCTCCAGCATGTTTTGTTTATTGTGGTGACAAGGTTTAGGTCCCAGGAGTGTGTACCTTGGAGGGATTGGGATTTCTTTAAGTGTAGCATGTCCAACAGCTCTGGGTTTGACATGGCTTTGTATGTTAGGCAGAGCTCACCTCTGAGTAGGTGATATGCGACAGAGTAGAGCTGGAGGTTTTTATAGGGCATCTGTTCAAGATTGGTGATCCTCTTTGTGAGGTATTTCTGTGGTCTTTCCATTTGTTGTAAATGTCTTGTGAGGTACATACCAAATGGGGTCTTGTAATAAGGGATGAGTAGAGAGGAACAATGACCTCCTTTTTTCTGGATGAGAAACCTTTTGTGATGAGGTGTACAACACAGAAGGATTTCCTGACTACTGAGGCGATGTGGTTATCAAAGGAGAGACTACTACCCACCCGTGTCCCTAGGGCTCATCACACTTTCGTTGTTAAGTGGACTACAGCCTATGTGGTAGTTCATGGGTACAGGGTTTTTCCCAAAGGGGATGACTATGCATTTTTTGGCATTGAGCTTGAGGCCACGGTTTTGACACCAGGCATCTGTCTCAGTGAGGCCCTTTTAGAGAATGTCCACATCATTTGAGGATTCAATAATGGCTCCCAGTTTACAGTCATCTGTGAACATTGTTAGCCATAGACCCTCTGTGTTGGCCTGCACTTCAGAGAAGTAGATGCCAAACAGGAGTTGACCCAGGACTGAACCCTGTGGCACTCCACTTGTCACTGGTCTGGACTCGAATTTGGAGTCGGCTACTTTCACAGTGTGGGTTCTGTCAGTGAGCCAGTTGGCAACCCATCACGTGACATAGGGATTTATGCCCAGTTTAGTGAGTTTATCTATGATTCCAGAGTGGGGGATGGTGCTGAATGCCTTGGCGAGGTATAGATAGGCTGTGTGAACCACTTTACCCTCGTCCATGGCTCTGGTGACTGCTTCAAAGAAGTCAATCAGGTTTAGGAGACATGATCTGCCTTTCATGAACCCAAACTGGGTGGAGTCCAGAATTTAAAGATTACCTTTGTCTTTGTTTATAAGTTCCATGATGATACGTTCCATGGCATCACAGATCAGGATCATCAGGTGACCCAGGGTCCATGGTGGATCCCCCCTTGTAGAGTGGGAGGATGGATAAGTTGATCCAAGGCATTGGCATTTATGAATTCCAAAGATTGTTGAGCAAATGTGTTGGTGCATGAGTAGTTTTCCCAGTTAATGGTGGGGTAGTTGAAGTCACCCAGTATTAGGGTATTTGGCTGCACCTTAATACTTTCCAGTATGTTAAGAAAAGTGGAGTGGGAATCATGGGGCATGGTGGGGATCTGTGGCAAGCTACAATTTGGATTGCAGTCTTGTCTAGTGTTAGTTGCACTGGGAGAATCTCGGATGCATTATGTTGGGCAACTAGCCTAGAGTGGTGGACATCCTTGGTGAATATGGACATGACTCCACCTTTAGTGTTTTGGTCCATGTTAGGTGGCCAAAAGGTGTGAATTGTAGCCTGGTATTGCAGGGGTGCTTTCCGGAACCTTGAACCAGGTCTCTGTCACTGCACAGATGTCAATGTTTTCCATTTTGAGGAGTGCCTTGAGTGAGTGCATTTTGAGGTTTAGACTTCTAGATTTGAGTAGCATTACTCGCATATTTTGCTTGCTTGTACCTGTCACGGTGGTAATTTTGTCATTTGAACCCTGCCTAAAAAAAGGCACTATAGGGGTGGCAAGAGCCTTAGCCAGTATCCGGAATACCAGGGGCAACAGGTGCAGGCCATCTCTGGCAAAGCATCATGGTGTATCAATCATGTCATCCCAGGCCGATACTGGATCCCCTTAGAATGACACCAGAAGCTTAGCCAATTGTTGAAGTCAATAATTTTGTCCTTGTACTGTGATATCATTCTGGGTGATGGCAGGATGCTACTCAGGGCTAGGGTAATACCTCCTTATGCTACAAGATCCTAGACTTCCTCCACGTCTCTTTTCATGTAGTCCAGGGAGGTACATCTCAGGTCATTCACTCCAACATGGACAATGACAGAGTTGTATTTGCACTTGTTGTGGAGTGACCTGAGTGCGTGCATTATGTGGTGGATCCTGGCACACAACAGGCAGCTGACCGTAATTTTCTCCTTGTTTAGCCTAGTGAGTGGGACATCAGTGTGCCTGACTATAGAGTTGCCTATGACTAGTGTGTTGAATACATTGTTTTGCCTTAGGGGATGAGGTTGAGTGCCACATTGGTTTTGTGAGCTATGTGTTGCTTGGGTTGTGTTGGGGGGGGTGGTTGTTTGTGTTTCAGCTACAGAGGTCTTTGTTGCTTGGGTAGATTTTTATTCACAGCCTCCGTGAATGTAGGTGTGTATTTTGTGTTACTATGTGAGGGTTTTGGTGGTGTAGCTTTTGAAGGACTATATGTTGTGTGTGGTGTGGTGCAGGTGTTTATCTTCTCCTCTTGACTGACTAGTCTAGTCTTGGCTGGAGAGAGCTTGGCTTCCAGCTTGGCTATATAAGTGCAACTCTCACAGGTTGTAGTGCTGGGTGGGAGGAGGAGAGGGTTGTCTGTGTACATGAGGCAAGTGTTACATTGACCCAAGATGCCCAGATTCACTAGGAGTACAGGAGAAAACACTGGGAGCCAACCCTTAGACATGCCTGGATAGGTGCTTGTTTACTTAAGTACTAGAACTGTTTTCTTCTTTACTTAGTAAGGAAAGCTGAGTGCTGTAGAAAATTATAGAATATATAGTACTTGCAACGAGTTCTAAGCAAGTGCTGAGCTCAAAGAATCAGGTTTGAGTGCTAAAACTGGAAAACTGGCTAGATCTAAGGGAAATTTTGAAAAGAAGACTTTCTGGTGCCAATTATCGTTTAACCCTAGCTAAGTGGCCCTGTGCAATGCGCAAACCCATGCAAACATGGGTTTTAAGCCAGAAAGTTGAAAGGGATAGAAAGCAGCCCCAAACAGGCAATGAGGTACAATTCCTGGGCTGGAAACCACTCCTCTAGTGACAGATAGGCAGCTCGATGCTTACTACTCTACTACTTAATACCCAACTGATGTCCATTATCACTAGGTTCACTGCAAAAATATCCCAAAAAACAAACTAAAACAATGAGTGAGTGTTTCTAATGCTTAATCAGCTGGGTATAACAGCCCTGTGTTTCTAATGCTTAGTCAAACACTCTGCTTGTGCTGTGCTGACGAGGTCATAACAAGGCCGAAATATGCATATCCACAGCTAGTGGGGTTTGGCTTTGTTGGCCTGAAATTGTCCATCAAAATGAAGAAACAAGTCTTGGGCATTCAGAATTGCCAATTAGCTGAAACACCTGATGTTCATAAGGATCATTTGCATATATCCCATGTGCCTCTGATACAAGAGGTTTGGGAGGGCACTCAGTAGAAGTTCTAGCTTTGCTGGAGTTTTCATTTTGTTTTTACTGATTGTTTTTTCAATGACCTTCTCACTCATTGTTTTAGTTTGTTGTTTGGGATATTTTTGCAGTGACCCTAATGATAATGGACATCAGCTGAGTATAACAGCCCTGTGTTTCTAATGCTTAGTCAAACACTCTGCTTGTGCTCTGCTGATGAGGTCATAACAAGGCAGGAATATGCATATTCACAGTTAGTTTGTTGGCCTGAAATTGTCCATTAAAATGATAAAACAAGTCATGGGCATTCAGAATTTCCAATTAGCTGATGTTCATAAGGATTATTTGTATATATCCCATGTGCCTCTGATACAAGAAGTTTGGGAGGGGAGTTTTCATTTTGATTTTACTGATTGGTTTTTCAGTGACTTTTTCACTCATTGTTTTAGTTTGTTGTTTGGGATATTTTTGCAGTGACTCTAATGATAATGGACTTCAGCTGGGTATAACAGCCCTGTGTTTCTAATGCTTAGTCAAACACTCTGCTTGTGCTGTGCTGATGAGGTCATAACAAGGCAGAAATATACATATCCACAGCTAGTGGGGTTTGGCTTTGTTGGCCTGAAATTGTCCATTAACACGACGAAACAAGTCATGAGCATTCGGAATTACCAATTAGCTGAAACACCTGATGTTCATAACAGTCATTTGCATATTTCCCAAGTGCCTCTGATACAAGAGGTTTCGGAGGCCACTTAGTGGAAGATCTAGCTTTGCTGGAATTTTCATTTTGTTTTTACTGATTGGTTTTTCAGTGACCTTCTCACTCATTGTTTTAGTTTAAGGTTTTCAAATGGTAGATCTATTTGAATCTTGTGTAATTTTAATATTGTGAAAATGCCACTTGCAAAATTCAAGGTGTACCTTTATTAGCATGTTTTTTCTCTAACCCACATTTGAAGTGTCTGTTTTGCATTCCATACATCTTGTGCAATGTTATTTGTCAATAGTCAAAGCAGAACATTCTTAAACATTATGCAAGAAAAATGGAGATGGATAAAGCACTGGTTTAGAGAACGAAGCAGAAAGTAAAAAGTAAGGCTGAGGAGAAAAAATGGGAAATTACTGCAAACAATTGTTTAAAAAATTGATGTCAAACATCTGGTTAGACAGAAATAGGTTAAGTAGTTATAGGTAAACTACTCTTTTTGAAGGAGAGGGGTGGATGTTTGAGTGTTCTTGGAGATGGAGAATAACAACAGCTGTATAAGTTTTCTAATGTTATTTCTAGCATTCCTTACTCAGAATATAGTGTTTACTATAAAGTGACTTGTTTCATATATCAGTTTGCATATACATCTCATTACATATTCTCACTACAGACCTCCAAGTGTATATGCATTTTTTTCTGGTAAGGCATTACAGATTACAGTCAGCCAGTCAGTAATGCTTGTAATTAGAGTGTGATTATTCTCAGTGTTCAGGAAATGCATATTGATGCAAAACCAGTTCTAAAAACTAAGTGAATTAGAGTAATACTGAAAAATTGTCTCTGATGGATGCAAAGTAGCAATCATGGTACACCAAAGGTTCATTACTCCCCTCCCTGCACTAAAAACTACAAGTAGAAGCAGAATGGTTGCAAAATACATGGAAACTAATTTGTTTTATCTGCCATCACTAAATCCAAATTAACCAATGATATGAAAGGGTATATTTATTTTATTTTATATACAAATGGCTTGCCAGGGTAGAGCAATGCCATAGTATATCCAACTGTAGGCTCAGCCAGGGTTACATGCAGAACAATTAAAACAAAAATGCTTCAAGTAAAGCAATCTATGATGCAATAAAAACACATTAAGATTCAAAAACATGCATGCTGATTGGACAAAGCAAACAATGTGCTTGCTGTAAATCCAGCATTCCCTCACAGGAAAAAATTCAGGTTTTTTTGGCAGCCCTGAAAATAAAAAGTAAAGTTCCAGTGCTATGATGTTGTAGCTATAAATAAACACAAATCAGCCATATATATGCTCTCTCTCTCTCTCTCTCTCTATATATATATATATATATGTATGTGTGTGTGTGTGTGTGTGTGTGTATATATATATATATATATATATATGTGTATATATATATATATATATATATATGTATATAGATATATATATATATATATATACGGGGGTCTACTTCACATAATTGAACATCCAAATGTTCAACTTTCATATGGCTGAGACCATATGATCGAACATTTGAATGTTAGACAGTGTGAAAAAAAAAATAAACAAAAAAACTAAACCGTGCTAGCAGGGGGACAAGCCCCCCTGCACCCTCCACACCCCGCACTATTTAATTATACCAACTCCAAGATCACACTACATTGCGGTAAAGGAGAATCTTCCCGTTTTGCCCTCTATGGAGATCCCCATTCAGACCATTCAAACTTTTAAAAGTTCGATCATATGGTCTCGACCATATGAAAGTTGAGCTTTTTAAAGTTCGACCATCTGAAGGAGACCCATATATATATATATATATATATATATATATATATATATATATATATATATATATATATATCCCTATATGGGTCTGCTTCACATGACTGAAATCTCAAAATATTGAATTTCACTTGACAGAGACCACAATACTTAAATTTCAAAATACCGATAACACATTTGACTGAGTCTCATTATACTGAAAGCTTACAATCCTGAATTTCAAAATACTGAATTTTAAGCCAAAAGAGCGGTGTGTTTCCCTTCACCTGTGACTTGCTTGTGATAATACAATTACTGTAACTTAAACTGCCAACTGTCAGAATATACCAATAGTAGTGTAGAAAGTAGCATTGTAGTGTTTCTAAATCTGGGTATGTCTCTTTACATTTTTGTGGGAAGTATCTAAAGTAATATTGCAGACATTTTGTATGCTCAGCGCAGTAGTGGCAGTGTGTACAGTACTGTAAGGTAAGTAAAAGGTGTATGCCCTTTCCCCAGTATAGTGCGATCCTGGAATTAGTATATATAGATGGGGGGGTGCAGCCCCCCACATCAGGGTGTGGGGTGTGTAGCCCCCCCACCTAGTTTGGTTTTATATCATCTGGTTTATGTTAAGAGGTTAAATAGGTAGTTTTTAAGTTTTGGAAAGAGTTAGTCATTGGTGTTATGAGTGCAAATGTCTATGGCGCAAAATTCAGTATTTTGAAATTCAGCATTGTAAGGTTACAGTATAATGAGACTCGGTATAGTTTATATTTTTTTACTTTTTTTTACTTCTTTAGAGCTGTACTTAGAGGAGAGACTCCAGTGCTTCAGGCTGGCATTTACAGAGGACAGCACAGTACCCACTATGGTCAGTATCATGATTTATTTTTCTTTCGAAGTTCAGCAATAACAGCATGTTTTCTAGTGTAAGATAATTGTTTTTTTTAAGGGAATTCTTTGTATTTGCTGTAGCTTTGCACCTAATGTAATAGCTTTCTAAATTAAAATAGGCTAAATATAATAGATAGCTTAAACATACTGTAAAAAAAAAGAAATGTGTTGGTCCACTAACAGAAAAGAAAACATAACCATGACATGCTCTCTATGAAAATGGTAAAGCAGTGCCAGCGTACTTCTTGTAAATACAGGGTTCCCTCACAGAGAGATAGCAATATACCATACAACCATAGAGCATGCCCAGTACAGTAGTTGGATGCCCCAGATTACCATAAAGAAGTAAAAGAGCACTGTAGTCCTTTCATACAACAACATTATTTAGAAAACTTAAACTGTTGTTCATTTAATAATGTTATTGATTTAGAGTAATAATCCACTGTTGCGGAATACTGCTAAAAGATAAACAAAAGGCAACAAAACAATGTGCAAGCAAACAAAGATACTATGTATATATTTACATAAGGCAGATCATACAAGGAACTGTGAAGAAATGAGGTAGCAAAGATGAAAGATGAACAATTAACATATCGAGAAACTTTTAGTGAATTATGTGATATGTCCTGCATTCTGGCATTTGCATTTGTATTACTCTTGCAAATACTGTTTGAATTGAGAACATAACTTACAGTAGTTTGTATTCTCAATGACATGAAAAGAGAGACCGGAAAACTTTGCTAGTAAGTATAGAGAAGCAATGGTGTGAACTATGCAGTTTAGTAGACGGGGTTTGGACTATAGGACCAAGTCTAGCCTGCAGTCTTTGGATGCAGGTTGGGGTAATTGCGATGGGCTTCAGTGGAAGAGGAGATGAGGTGTCTTATAATAGTTTGAAATGTAGGAAGCCCAGAAGAAGACTGATTCTGCCTTATACTAGTAGTCAGTATGACTTGGAAACTGTGCGGCAGTGACGATTGTGCTGGGGGGGATTGTGATGAACAATTGTATTTTATTTGATAAGATTTGTAGTTAGGTAACCATCTAATCTTGGAGTTAGTATATGTAAGTCTAAGGTGGGTGGGACATTTGCTTCCCAGACTGGGAGGTGCAGGAGGGTGAATAAGGGTTTAACCCTGCAATAAACAAGTGTAAAACAGAAAAGCAGTGTCCACTCTTCTCTTGTAGATTCAGTTTTCTTTTTCAACATTTTAGGATTTGATATAATGAGTCCCAGCATTTCAACGGGAAGCTGTAAAGTTGTAGTGCTTTTACTTGAGGTGATGGCAAACAAAGGTAAACTGTATTTGAGTTGTGTACATAACATGCCTTTGCCTACAGGAACTGAGCAATATTTTGGGCTCAGAATACAAAGTAGTTAATTTTGGATATGTGTTTTTCAATGTGTCCTTGAAAAGTTGAGGGATTGATTGATTGATTGATTGATTGATTGAGCCAAGCAGTCAGATATCTAAATTATGTGGGTTTTTTTTTTGTGCTGGTCTGTAATATTGACAGAACTGGGGGAATTAGTAAGCTTTTTCTG
>NC_056733.1:268319422-268361922 GCF_019279795.1 Protopterus annectens
CCTGTTTGATCTTCAGTAGTACCTTGGAGAGCAGAGGCAGAGGAGGAAAGGCATAAACTGATAGGTTTTTCAGCTGAAGGATAGAGCATCCACTTTCCAAGCTAGCTTGTGGGGAATCCTTTTGCAAAATTTGTCCAGTTGATGATGGTTCTGGGGGGAGGCAAACAGGTCTATATCTGGGCTCCTGCACTTGCTTGTCAACATGTTGAAAATCCTTAGTTCCAGTTTCCACTCGTGTGGGTCCATGAGGTTTCTGCTTAGTCTGTCTGCCAGTGTATTTAGTTTTCCTGGCAGGAATTGAGCTTGTAGATTCACTTGGTAGCTCAAGGCTGTATTACACAATGCCATGGCTAGTCTGCAGAGGGGTTAAGAATATGTACCCCCCTGCTTGTTTATGTACCACATGACAGTGGTGTTGTCCGTCTTTACCATTAGTTGTTGTGGAAGAATGTGGTCCTTGAAGGCTGTCAGAGCATTCTGTACAGCTAACATTTCCTTTTGATTTGTGTGCGGGTGTATTTGGCTTGGGTTCCATTTGCCCTGAATGCACTTCCCTGCCAGGTGAGCCCCCCCATGCATAGTCGGATGCATCTGTTGTTAAGGTTTGGGAAGCAGGGGGTAGTGGTAATGGTAGCCCCCTGTTCTGGTGGCAGGCCTCTACCCACCAAAGGAACTCTAAGCGTAGGCAAGGTATGATAGGAATCATTGCTTCTAGATCCTGTGAATGTTGACACCATAAGCTTTTGAGATACCATTGTAGTTTCCTCATATGCATCCTTGCATATGGAGTTAGAAGAATGCAGGAGGCCATGAACCCCAAGGCTTGCAGTATTTGCCTTGTATATAGGTGGGTTTTTGTGGCCACTTGTTTGAAGTAGGTTGTCAAATGAATCCGTTTCTCTGGCATGAAGAAAGCCATCTGGGAAGTTGTATTCAAGCTTGCTCCCAGGAATATAATTTGTTGACAGGGTACCAGGTGTGATTTTTTTTCGTTTATGGTGTACCCCAGACAAGTCAGCACCCTTTGAACAAAGGCCAGATGATTCAAAAGTATGTCCTGGCTTTCTGCCTGAATTAGACAATCATCCAGGTATGGATATATTTGAATATTTCTTTGCCTGCAAAATGCAATGACTGGAGCTAGGCACTTTGTGAATACCCTGGACACAGTAGTTAAGTCAAAGGCCAGTGCAGAGAACTGATAGTGCATGTAGCCTGCTTTGAAGCATACGTATCTTCTGCAAGACTCCCTGATAGGGATGTGCAGGTATGCTTCTTTTTTAAGTCTAGTGTTGCCAACCATGCATCTTTGCCTAGCATAGGAAGCAGCTGGTGAAGAGTCAACATTTTGAATTTTGGAATCACCAGAAAGGTGTTTAGAGTAGAAAGGTCCAGGATAGGATGCTATGTATTGCCTTTTCTGGATACCAGGAAAAGTCATGAATAGAAACCTTGTCCCTTTTCCTCTTCTGGTACCAACTGAATAGCCCGCGTACTTAAAAGACAGACAACTTGATTTTCGGCCTCTGCCCACTGATTTGGGGATAGATCTGACCACATGCTTGGTGTTGGTAATGTGTGGAAGTGAAATCTGTATCCTTGGCACACTATATTTAAAACCCATTTGTCCTGGGTAATGAGTTCCCAGTTTTTGGCCTGCAGACCAACATTTCCACCTAAAGGAGCATTCAGTTGGGAAGTGCTTGAAAGTTTTAAAAACAAGTCATCAAGACAGTTTTCCATAGGGGAGAGTCTTACTACTCCCAGATTTGGGTGCGGAAATCCCCCACTGCTTAGTCTTGTGTGTCCCCTGGTACTCAAATCTGGGGTTTCTGCTATGTCTGGGTTTGGCTTGAAAAGACCTGGAAGGGGCTGAAAAGGACCAATTCTTAGAGGGCCAATGCTTACTAAATCTAGGAGGCTGAACTTGCAAGAAATCTTTAATAGTTTGCATAGATTTAGCTTTATCTTCCATCTTTTTAAGAACTTCCTCAGCTCTGCTGCCAAACACGCGGTCCTGGTTTAAAGGAGCATCCAACAGTTTAGCTTTAACATGATCAGGCAAAAATTGCTCCTTAAGCCAAGCATGCCTTCTGAGCACATACCCAGTAACAGCAGCCCTGCAAGAGGCCTCTAATGAATCAAATCCA
The DNA here is from genome assembly GCF_019279795.1 of Protopterus annectens. Classification (NCBI taxonomy): domain Eukaryota; kingdom Metazoa; phylum Chordata; order Ceratodontiformes; family Protopteridae; genus Protopterus; species Protopterus annectens. The sequence goes on from NC_056733.1 coordinate 268,321,573, forward strand.
CATTGCAAAGTATGTTTACCAACCTGTTCAGCAGAATGCATTAAATCCTGTAATTCTTGATTTTCAGCACAATCAGGAATCATCATTTTCTGTTTAATAACCCAATAACATGTTGATACTTTAACATATGAAACTGGCAGTTTAAAGCCCTAATGGCCAAGGTTGCAGAAGTGTAAACCTTCTTACCCCATCTATCCAGCACCCTGGAGTCTCTATCAGAAGGGGTAGGATTTTTAGCATTAGAAGCCTTAATGCCCTTGGGTCTCTATGAAATAGTCTCTGGATCCGCAATAGGATTTTTAAGAAGAAACTTGTGTGAATCAGGAACCCTGTAATATCTGTCAGGTTTTCTGGGAGGAGGAGGCAAAGAATCAGGGGCCAAACTAGATTGCGAAAAGGCATCATCAACAATATCTAGTACAGGAGGTATAGCTAAAGGCCTATGCTGAGGCAGGAGTAAGAAATCCCTAAGCCTCTTTTTTAATCAGAAAAATCCTGGCTTTCCCAGTGGAAATGCTCCCTTAGAATATGTAAGGTTTCACCAAAAGAAAAATCCTCTGGAGGGGAAGCACAGGGAATAGAGTCCTCTGCATCAGAATCCTTATAAGTAGTTAAGGGCAAATCCAGATCATCAAAGTATCAGAAAAATCAGAATCCTGGTCAGAAGATTCATAAACAACTTCAGTCCTAGGTCTCTTAGAAGGGGGAGGTTGGCTTCCCCTGATTAAAGTTATAAGATCTTCAGTCATTCTTATCATTTGCTTTTTAGGCATAGAGGCCTGAGCATGAGGCCTGTGCGTCAGTTTCTTAGGCATGGTTCGAGATTTAGGCCTAAATGAAGAAGGTGGTGTCGGTTTAATATGCATGTCCATAGGCCTGAATACACCCTCAGAAACCGGTGCCTGCACAGTGGCTCCGGACCCATCCAAGGTAGAGACATCCACAGGTTCCACAGCTGAAGCATCTCGCGGCATACCAGACTCCAAATGGGTCTCAGTAGAGGCCTGCAAATCAGAAGTAGTGGGTATCAGGGGCTGCAAAAGCGCCTCACAGCTTTGGACCTAGGTGGCCTGTCTCTGTCTTTATCTTTGCGTTTTTTTGGAATCCCGGTAGTCGAATGGCTAACAGATGACATTTCTGGATAATTAAACTGAGAACCAAAATATTTAGAGGCAAAAATATACTGACAATGGATAGTGCGCTGATTAAATAAAGCACAAAACCAACAGCAAGGTACGTCATGGTCAGGGCTCAGGCAAGGAATACAGTACGAATGAAAATCTTTGTGAGGTATTTGCTTTCCACAAGTAATGCAATTATTAACTTTTACTGACATCGGTAAGGAGCAAGAAAAAGTTTCCCCAGTGGGGTACTTAGCTTTAGTTGAAGACTTTGGTTCTGAAATTCGAAAACGTAAATTTCAGGAGTTGGCCAACCGGCACTTGCGAACTGCTTCTGCTTTGGGCACTGCACGGCAAGAAAGACTGATGTAAATTATATAAAAATGTCATAAAATCGCAATGTTATACAAATCAGGTTTACACCATAATACGCAATGGTAAGCATGGAACACCACAACCAAGGTGCAAGGGTTGCTAAGGGCCTGCGACAGTGTTCGGCGTGGTAACTATGAATTAGTAGTCAATGCCATGCAAATGAGGCAGGTAGTACTGAATCGCAAACGTCCCACTGGATGAAGGTTGTACCATACGGCGTAGCGCTATAACACCGAGGAGTAGCTCAGAGGAGATACATGATATCAGCAGAGGGGTGTGCCACCGTAGCAGTAAGCACATTGGAGCAATGCAAATCTGGCTTGGCCATTGCTAAGCAAAGCTGCAGGACAGCGGTGGGGAGGAAGGTATAGAATTGTTTAGCTGAGAGCACACATGCTGCCTGAAAGCACATGTGTACGGGGATGAAAACGTGCCCGAAACCCAGTAAGCAGATGCATGCGCCGCGAACAGTAGCACAAACAGGAAGGTCAGGGGAAGAAAAGAAGGAAATGCCGAAGTAGGGTAATTGGAGTACTAATGAGCAATTAACACCAATCACCTCACGGCGGCCAATCGACGGCAGCTGACAAGTCTGCTCGCAGAAACCTGCAAAACAGGATAGGGGAGGCATTGGAATGCAAAGAAAGGAGGGGAGGCATTGGACTGCAAAGATAGGAGATCTGTCATAGCAGAGCAAAGCAAACTGACAATAGACTGGCAATAGCACACATTACGCAAGATAAGCCAGGTCTAGGAAAGTACAAATGAAAGCAGGCTGCTGGATGCATGCCAGAAAATGGTCGGTGGAACGTGCAGAAATGTAAAGAGAAGGTCAAGAGGTAATCCACGGTAGCCAAATGTAATTCAACACCAAAGGCACCACAATAGTAGTTCCGGTAGTAAAACACATAAGATACCCTGTAGCTACGATCGTACATACACACCCTATGACATCATCGGTGTTCACAGCACAATAGTATAAAGTGTGAAAGCACCCTACACACACCTGTGTATTCCCAAACACTGCACCATAGGTGTAAACACACGGGGAACTTTTAAAATGTACATGTTGGGAGCTGCCATAGCTGTGATTCATCAGCATGTGTTAGAGACTGACGGTGTTGTGGAGGATGATGCCGACAACCACCGCAGGCCCCGGAGGAGGAGAAGAGTGTTCTGACCAAGGTTAATCTGCCAGGGGCTACATGATCTGGAGATAGTAGAGTGTTACAGGGTAGACAGGGACATCTTACAGCAAATAGTTGAGCTGTGCCGGCCACGCCTGAGAACCAGAAACAACAGAGGGGAACCCATCCCAGTGGACATGAAGGTATGTGTAAGCTTGCGAATACTAGCCACAGGTACTTTTCAAAGGCCAACTGGAGATATAATGGGGATCTCACAGGCATCGGCATCCAGGGTACTACACCAGTTCCTGGATGCCATGTTACCACATGCCAATGAGCATATATACTTTCCCCGAACTAAGGAGGAGTTGGCCAGCAATATGCGTCACTTCCACCGTGTGGCACACTACCCAGAGGTACTGGGTGCAATAGACTGCACGCACATACAAATCAAGTCACCACCCAGTGAGCATGGTAGGCCCTACATAAACTGCAAGGGATTCCCCTCCATCAACTGCCAGGTCGTATGCAATGCCCAGGGCATTATCATGGATGTGTGTGCTGGCAGCCCTGGAAGCTACCATGACTCCCATATCTGGCATGCCTCACAGCTGTATCAGGTATTTGTCAGGGAGGACATCCCACATGGCCACCTTGTGGGGGATGCTGGCTATGCACTGGAGCCGTGGATGATGACTCCCATCAGAAATGCACACACACCCATGCAAGAACGCCATAACGAGGTACACGCACAAACCAGAATCATCATAGAGCGTGTGTTTGGGATGCTGAAATCACGGTTCCAGTGCTTGGACACATCTGGTGGAGCCTTGCAGTACTCTCCAGGCACATGTGCCCACATCATCATAGTATGTGCCATGCTACATAATATGATCCTGCGGAAACAGCTGCAGCAGGGACAAAATGGTGAAGGCCCTCATAGCCAACCGCAATTGCAAAGGCCATCACAGGCACAGAGGGATTCAGACCATGAACACACTGTGCCAGCCCCAGTAGGCAGACGGAGGCATGCCCAATATGCCTATGCCTTGGCAAAGAGGGAACGTATAGCACATGCTCTGGCAGTGTAGGCCCCTACGGACTGACACACCTCTCCACCTGCACACACAGTAAAATGGATGGCACACAAACACGACCACCTGTAAATTGTAATGTATAGGTGGCCCACTGTGTGAATCCTACATAGGCAGCCCTCAAACATTGTACACACAACAGCTATTGGAACACGGAATGTCAACACCTGAACAGTACATGCGCCTATCAGAATATGGTGGTGCTGTGTGTATAGGTTCCCAGGTACATCAGTAGGTACACGGCCGATTGTCAGAGGCCATACACCAAACGGGGCAAACAGTGTCCGCTGTCGCCACAACATCGAGTAACCAACTGTCGTTTAGTGTAGCAGAGGCAATCGCGGGAGCACATGTGTGTAAGCACTGTTCTGCACACACTCATCACGGAGTCCTTGCTGCGTTAATGAGGGGCTCCACATAATAAAATCATGGATGTTGTGTCAAGGCATGGGTTCCCATGACAGGTATTCGTCACCCCAGCATGCCCCACCTACGGCTGTCTGAAGGTGTAGCACAGTATCATGTGTGGCTCACTGTGATATACATACCCAATGCCGGAGCACATCCAGTAAACATCACATGGACACACCATTAACTGGACTCATCAATATGTAAACTAACTGAGTTACCCATGTGAGTGCAGTATGGAGTAACAACTGTAGTATACTCCATGTACAAAACGACATAACACATGTACATATCCCAGATATCCATGTGTTAAATGGAGTGACCGTCGTGCATGTTCCTGGTCCCACGTCCTGCAAGGGATGTAACGTAATCCCGAAGGCACGAGTAATGCATGTCAGATGCAGGCATCAGATCATGTTTAGCACACGTTAGCAGGAATATGCGTTGCCCACTGCTGGTAAGCGATGTTTAAATATGACTATATGGATATGCGCGAAACAGGGATAAGCTTCTCCGAATATCGCACAGATCACGGTCAATGATGTCCAGAACAAGTGAAACCAGCATTATCCACCCCTGTACTAATAGCACCTGCTCTGAAGGGTAAAATGACCACTGCCAGGAGTAGAACACGCGATCATGTATAGAATCACCTAACACTATTGCTAGCCAAGATGTACCTATGGTAGGGTTGCCATCTCTGCAAATGACCAATGTGGGACATATGTCAGATGTCTGCAGGCCGACACATACACCCAGCCAGTACGAAAATCAGAACTTCACTGTTTTGCCTAGATAAATGCTTATTCTTGTAATGTTTACTTACCTATTCTGTGTCTATAACATATAGGTGGTTCAGATACAGAATAACTGTTTTATGCAACTATTACATAAACTATACGAAATAAGTATGTCCCACAATCTCAGCACATTTGCCATGTTTACAAATATTTTGCAGGACACAACTGCCCAAAGAGGGACTGTCCCCGCAAAGTGGGACAGCTGGTAACCCTAACCTATGGCAGGTGTGTAATGTGACAGGTACAGACACAAACGTGTGGAGTCCAGGAAACAGTATACACCAACAAGTACACAATGAAAGGTGTAGCTTGCCTGTCACTTTCCCTGTCATATATATATATATATATATATATATATATATATATATATATATATGTACACATATATACATATATATAATACAGATAGAAAGGGTGATAGAGTGATATATGTTGATATATACAGATTCAACGATATCTGCAAATATATATAGATAGGTCAACGACATTCATAACAACTTGGAGGTACAAATAAATAGGATACCGCCAACTATGGAATGTGTAACATATCGACACGTGTAACCACGAGGCTGAAAGACCGAAAGAACACAGTACCAGAACAGTACAACCGCGAGTAATAGTATGACGATATGAAGGGACATGTAGTTATCGCTGCCGGTGTTGCGGTCCACGTAGGTACTGTGTTCAACTGTGTTTGTGAGTGCCGTAGTCTGTTTATGTGTGTGTTGAGGGTGCCATGTGCGTCTCCGTGTGACTGTATTGTGTGTGTGTGTGTCCGCATCGTGTGTCTGTTAGTGCCAACTCAGAGGTAGGTCATTACAGTAGGTGTGGGTATAGCTAGCCGTAGGCATACCGTTACCACCTATCCCACATTAGGAGGGCAGCCCCTCCCTGGGCAGGTGTGTCCTGACATAAAACATAACAAAGGGCAAATGTCCGAGATTGTAGGACATTAATATGTCCCATATATTATGTAATAGTTGCATTAAATAGTTATGCCTGTATGTAAGAAACGTAAATGTTACATGCAATATGATAAGTAGCCAAAGTCCCACAACAATAGGTATGTGTTGAGAATAAAAGTATGTGCTATCCTGTGTACTGACCGTGGCTATGTGTTGGCCTGTAAATACCACTGTGTGTCCCACAAGTGTCCAACAATGGCCACATGAAAAGGTGGCAACCCATGGCAAAGAGGTTCTGTTACCAACACAACTACAATGACTGCAAATATCTGGGACAGAAATACACAGGATAGCTGTCATTTAGCCATATCTTTTTACATATCACTGCAATTCCGGAGGTATGGAAGTATCAACCTCACCTGCATACTATATAGAAACCAATTAACAATGGCCCAATGTAAAATCCCGTAACATAAGTCTACAAACTGATAGCTCTTTAATTAGGGATGGAGCCCACACACATATATATGGAATATGTAGAAATGCAAGCCCCACAAACCTGTATATGCTACGTACATCCACCGACATCCCCCACACTAGAAACTATAGCAATACAGACTGTAATAACAGCACAAACATCCAGTCAGTCAATTACATCTGCAGAACCGTCAACATACCTTGTGAGAGACACAGTTAAAGGCGCCATGCATAATTGTAGCCATTGTATAATGGAACAAACGGCGATGTTACAGGTTTTGTTTGCAATACTCCGTTATCAGATGTTTGGGATGACAGGTACACCCACATGTTGAACCACATACTCTAGCTGTCACACACAATCCACGGGGGACATGAATCTAAAGTATACTTGACTCTACACATAGCAGTTGCAATTACACACAACAAAACACAATACAGGCTGTCTCCCCGAAGGTAGGGCAAATGGGCAATGCCCAAGTGGAGAATTCAATTATACCCCACTGTTGCCACGTAATTGGTGAATGGAGTAGCTGCACAGCTGATGTGCAAGTAATTAGTCACTCAGGAACACCAATTGGCGGCAGGAAACCACGTTACAGGTATCGACGTATATCACGATGACTTGCCAGACATTCAAACCGTATGCTCATACCATATACCTGGATAAGCAGTGTGAGAGAGATAGAGAAGAAAGTCCGGAACGATAACATGGTATGTAGAACACTCAGTATGTAGGGTTATGTATAGCATGTTTTGTATTAATTATTTACTGTATGTATAGCTTGGTTTGCATTAATTAAAAGTGTCCGCAATGCATAAAGTGGGAAAAGGTATTTATGCAATGATGTCTTGCTGAGCATACTAACGCTTGTAGAAACTATGCGTCCAGCAGTGGGCCACAAGGTACACATCACAGACACCACAAGGGGTGCTACATGAGTGCTTTAAACAGAACAATTCCATACAACCCGCTGTCAGTGGTAGGGTATGTCCAACAAGTACGTGCCATAGCAGGGGATAGTATATGTTGATATACTGTCACAGTAGGCATGTGTATGGGCATATAACGACAATGACATGTGTAAGGTGGTCCCGCTGTACAAATATGCTTTGCATTATGGGATACTATGTAAAATATGTGTAATGTATAGTATTGTAGGTAGATATGTCAGATATTCTACACAACATAACAGGCATATCATGCATACCAAAGGTATTGTCTATTGGCATGTACAATAACAGGATACATATGGCTTGTAGGCAAGGGACATTGTAATAGCATGATAGCTAATCTAAATGGGAGGGCTACCAAGTAACCATGCACAAAGGACATGTAATAGCTTCACAGGTTCATACTGGGGTACTATGCAGTCTGGCAAGTGTATGTGTAAGCACAACTACAGTGTTCACACCAGTGGCACCTCTCTAGGGTAGTGTCCTGTGCACAGCAGAGCCATGTGTTACCTGCACCTCTGCACAGTACAGCCACTGCAATGATACCTGGCGTACATGTGTCTCCCAACCACCAAGGGAGGTATCACATGAACAGTGCTACTGAATGTCCCTGCGTGATGTGCATAGGACTCATGTTCCAAAGCGTGGTGAGTGTTCGGTTTGGGAATGTAACCCTCAAGCACATCTCACTCATCGTTGCGTGTTTGCACATATCCATGGGCATGTTGCTCACAGTGGCTTTTGCTTATGTCGCGTATGTGGAGTATATCCATTAATACTGTTGTGGACATGGGCCCTGTCTGTTCAGCAGAGGTTACGCCTGAGTATGTAGTATGCAAATGTGTACAGACGTGGTGTCCGTAGTTCAGCCGCATACTTCAACTGTCGGAGCTCAATAAACGTTAAGGCATGTTAATGTTGTAGTATGTAAAGCTGTAGCTGTTGTGTAAGATACACCCTAAATGGGGTGGTGTACCCTTGAATGTGTGTAGAAGTCTTGGGTTCAGAGGTACAATGGGTGCCTATGTACCAGCTACACACCCAGTACAGATAACTGTGGCCACATAGAAGGATATCCATGCCACAGTGGCAATATGGTAACCACAGGAGTGGGTGCAACATACGTGTGTACTACGAACATGTACAATGTGACATGTATGTAGGGGACTACCACCTATGTGATAGTCAGTGGGTGATTGGTGTAATGCAAAGTTGATGTTCATGCAGCTTGAGGCCATGATATTCATATCAGGTATCTGTCACAGTGACACCTGTATGGATAGAGTCAGTATCAGCTGTTGGATCAATCATGGTGCTTTGTATGCAGGGGTTTGTAAAGCTAGGCAGGGAAAGTCCCTCTGTGCTAGCCTGTACCTCAGGGAAGCATATACTGAACATGAGGGGCCCTATGACTGAGGACTGTGGTATGCCAAGTGTAACTGAAATGCAGTACGTACTATGGTATGCTACCCTCATTGTGTGTCCTGTCCATGAGCCACATTGCATAACATCCTGAGACATAGGGTACGATGTGCAGGTGGATGTGTATATTGTCAATACCAGAATGGAGAATGGTGCTGTAAGGCAATGAGAGGACAATGTAGGATGTGTGGACCCCCGTACCATCATCAACTACCCTGGTAACTGTATAAAAGGAGTCCACCAGGTGTAGGGGCCATGCTCTGGCCCTAACAAGTCCAACCCGGGTGGCATCACAGGACCGGAGCCTAACAATGTCTCTGTGAATGACGTCCATGATGATGTGCCCCATAGCCGTGCAGAACAGTCCATTCAGGTGTGTAGGACTATAGTCCCACACGTGCATTGTGACGCCACCTGTGTGGAGTGTGATAACTCTTGCTGTGTGCCATTCAGGGGCCACAATGTCTGATACAAGGCTATTACTGAATATGGTGGCCTAGTGGGGAGACATGTCGTTCAGAGGTTTGTGAACATCACAGTCTGGGACTTTGGAAGGTGACATGGGGCCACTGTCCCAGAACATATAGAGTGCAGGTTAGTACTGTGTTGGTGTGACCGCAGGGACACCGCAATGTTCCTGCATGGATTGTGGCCCTGTAGTGAGTGTGAGGGTGTAATGTTAGCATTGAATCCATCCGCCAGCATGTTGCCTACATCACCTGGGTCTGTAATGTTCCTGAGTGACTGTTGTATGTGAGAGCAGGTGTGGGTATTGCCATTGACTACTGACATACCACCATAATGCCTTGTGGTACACCCCGGAATGTGTTGCAGTAATGTTTACGTAGCTAGTCATGGAGTATGTGATGAGGGATCCTGTGGCCCTACCGAGGCTGACCAGTGAGCTACCCCACCCATGGGATTGTACACCACTGTGCAACAGCCTCCACCTGTTGTTGTACATTATGTCCATGGAACTTGACCACCAGAGTGGCGTCTGTTATCTGGTGTGTACCATCATGGCTCTGTGTGGAATAGCATGATCCATGCAGTCGTGCACATGCTAATGAAGTGCACTGGGGTATGTTTCAGCATTTGTATGTGCAATGTCCATCTGCACGGGTGTCATGACGTCAACAACCGCTGTCATAAGATGTCTGTAGTAGGTGTTGTAGTACTCACGTACTGTGTATGCCGTGAAGGGTGTGGTGCCGGGATGTGGCTAACAAGGGTGATTAGCATATGTTCGGAATCCACCAATGAGGAGATAACCCCAGATGTGGAACACCAGTCACATGTTGGTAGTGTTCATGTCAAGGATAATGTTGGTCTTGGAGGTGGTGTGTATGGGTTGATCCAGCCGAGTGGAGGTTATGACTCATGGATGTGTCGGTACATGAGTGGCTATCCCAGTTAAGTGTGGGGTAGAGTCAGTCACACATCAGTAGTAGCTGTCTGAGCCCTACTCTCCAGTACACCAACAAATGAGGTCTGGTAACCGTGGGGTGTGTTGTTGAATCTGTAGCTGGTTACAATGTGTATAGCTGTTCCGGACACAGTTAGTTGCACATGGAGCACCTCTGATGCATTGTGCTAAGTAACTAGCCAGGATGTGTGTACAACATAGTGGGATATGGGAACACCTCAGCTGTGGGTGTGCCGGTCCAGGTATGTGCCTGAAAGGTATGGTCTGTCTATAACCTGTCATTGCAGGTGTGCTCTGCAGAGCCTAGAGGCAGGTCCCAGTCACTGCAGAGATATTGTAGTGGTGCATTATAAGGTGTGCCTTGCCTGCGTGCGTCACAAAGGAAGATGCAAGCATTGTGTCACATGACCCCATGTCTTGCTTGCCAGTTCCCGTTCCGCCTGTGGCTGTTATTGGAAACTGTGCAAGACAGGCAGTATAGATGCAGCAAGAGCCTCACATGTGATCTGTACTCCCAGGGCTGACAGGTGCAGGTCATCTGTGCCAAAGCATTGTGTTTGACCAGGTCAGTCAAAGCGGACAGATTCCAGATGCCTGTGGAATGACAGCAGAAGCATACGCAACTGTTGAAGTGACACAGTCAGTCATTGTACAGTGGTATAGGTCCGGATAAATGCATAATGCTCCCCAGGGCTTGGCCCACACCTTCAGGGCTACAAGACTGGTGAGCTATTGCATGTCCTTGCACGTGTAGTCTGTGAAGTGGCATCTCAGGGCAGTCACACTAACATGGAGAATGACAATCACATCGTACCTGGTGAGATGTGGCATGGGTGCATTGGTTATGTTGCAGAACCAGTTACCCGACAGCAAGATGTAAGCGACTATCACCTTGTGTAGCCTGCTGTGTGTAACTGCAGTGTGACCACCCACAGAGTCACCTATGACTGGTGTGTTGTGTATGTTATAACACCCTATTGGCTGTATGTGATGGGCACACATGAGTCTGTGGGCTATAAGTTGGTGATGTTGTGTTCCGTGATGGGGGCTGCCTCTGGTGCCTACACAGAGTATGGAGAGGTACTGCACGAGTTGTCCTCATATGTGTGGCCTGTGGTGGAGATCATGTGAGACTATGTGATGTGTGGGGTGTGTTGCGAATGTTACACATCCCAACATGACTGTCAGGTGCAGTCAGGGTTGGTGACAGCATTACCCCCAGCAGGGCTGCATAAGTGCATCCCCCACAGGCTGTAGTGTCGTATGTTGGGAGGCGAGCATTTAATGTGTACATGAGACAATTGCTCTATTGCCACATGTAGGACATATCCATCATATAGACAGGCAATAGCACTGGTACGTGACAGTTGGACATGCCTGTATATACAACCATGTCTCACAGGATATGTGAGTTATGTGTACAACAGCTGTTGTACCGTAAGCAAGCTGGAAATTTTAGGACAGCCAGTGTACCTGTGGGAAATGGTGTGGAATGGGTGCTATAGAAATCAGTAGCTCATGACATGCTCACAAGTTCTGAACAAGTGCCTAGCATGAACATACAATACAGATGGGGTGTTGGATAATATCAACCCACAAGTGGTGACGACAGTCATAATGAATGGCACCGCACTATAACCCTGCTGAGTATGGTGTGCATGTCCATGAACCATTATCACTGTAGATGTTAGCAGTACAGATGTACAAGACAGTACGAATGTTTGATTACAAATACCTTTGTATGTCACAGTAGTGTTCTACCAGTGGCCTGTTGACAGACTCACAACTACAAAAGGTGCCAGAGTGACATGTGCATATCACACCAGTGCCAGCTACAGTAGAACAGGGTTAATGTGTTGTACTCCACCCTCATTGTAGCCCATACCACACAGACAAATGTTAGGCATCTGTGTATGTAAGGATGTGAATGGCCATGACCTATGAGCAATAGCTGTGTCAGTGTTGTGAACAACCTACAGAATGGGCTGTGTGGGTGAGGTGTGTGACATATGTGCACAGTCTGATGGTGATATCAGCATTGTCACCCCTAGGTGAACATCCCTGTACCCATTAACTACCACCTAGGCTGTGGTCAACATTATGGACACTGTGTAAGGGATGGTGTTGTGCAGTACACCTCCCTGACTTGGTGACATCTCCAGGCCCCATAGGTAGTCATACGAGGTACCCATGTCATGACAGGGTGCCATCCATGAACACGGAGATCATTGGACAGGCAAATACAGCACAGGGGTGACCAATATTGGATCACATATCACCTTTAAGGGGTAATGGCCATGCGTGGATGGGCGATACCAGCTTTCACAATCCTCACCTCCACTATGCAGCATGCTGTCTACCTTGCATAAAGACATTTGCTGCACCATGATGATGGACATGCTACATGTCCATATCCTGATCTGAAAGGCATACGACATGGACAGCCACCGTACTAATACTAGGATCGCCACATGCTGGACAGATCCCTGTGCCATACATGTGACATACTCCCACTATACCATGCAACCCTGTCCATCAAAACTGCACATGTCATCCCAGTCATACATGGTGTGATGGCTGCATGGTAGATGTAGTATCAACTGTCTGGATCAGTAATATGGCACTGATGCACCTCGCGGTGGCATAATGGCTGTTGGTTACAGCTAGGAAACCTTGCCCATACATGCTATGGTTGATAACCATCCCTGCAAATGACATCTGACTAGCCATTGTCCCATGTCTATCACATGTGCAACACAGGCGATCTGTGGCAGGATGTTGAACAGCTGTACAGTGCTGTGTAGATGTATATGGCAAAACACATACATGTACAGGTTTCCATGTGTATGTGTGCATTGTCACTGCTCAAGTCCATTAAGGCTATGTCTGTGTTGATATGTGACATATACACAGCATCAAGGTCAACAGCAATACCATGGACACATCCAGGCATGTGCAGATAGGTAAGAACACCAGTGCAGGCAAACAGACATGCCCACATCAAGACAGCATTCACATGGAGTATGAAAACTGTAATGAGGTGACACACATATATGGTGATGATATCCAATGCATAACGGGTGTTACATGTGTGTGATACAATCACGTCAGTCGTGTCAGTGTCATGGTGATTTGCAAAGATAACTGTGCAGATATACTAGATGTCATATAAATGTATGTGCAGCTGTATCTCTGTACATCTCTGAAACTGTGACCTGTCACCATCATTATGTCTTACAGATAATGCCTCGTACACGCCTTCCAGCATACAGCCGCCAGGAGGATGATGTCCTCATCCCGCACCTTCATGAGAACTATGAGGTGTTGTTCAGCCATGTGCTACAGCATGCCCAGCAGCAGGATGACCTGTGGCAGGATCTGCGCAGGAGGGTGAACGATGTAGGTGGCCATAACCGCACCTACCAGCAGGTGCGCAGACACTGCATGGACCTGATACAGCATGCAAAACAGCGTGCCACTGCAATCGCCAGGGAACAAGGTGGAACAGGTGGTGGGCCACCAACCCAGCCCCCACTCACACACACAGAGGAGTTACTGGCCTGTCTGGGGACACCCTCAGAACAGCATTCACAAACACTATCTGCCATCTTGGAGGTGGGTGTCTCCCAACCAATGAGCCTGGAGTTTCCTGGTAAGTCAGTACTGCACATATGGCTACTATATCCCATTTACGTGCATGTGTCACTGTACATTATGTAATGTAACAACATATGCATGGTATGTGGACACACATGCTGCATACTATAGTATGCTATCCTGTGTATGCACACATGTGCATACTATATGCTATTGTACTGGCGAATGTGTTAACATGCACAGTGCACCCTGTGGCTGTCATACAGTCATGGATAATGTTCATACTGCTGTGTCACCCGTATACAGGTACCTATGGCGTGTCACACAGACATGAGTCCGTTGCAGGTGAGACTGTCATCAGTATCAGGCATGTAAAAGCATAGATCTATTCGCCATTTGGCCAGTTAACACTTGTACACTTGATGTTCATTCCATTCATGATATACAGGTCGCATCACCCATCATTCACACAGGCCACCCATGTGCAATATATACAAACGAAATGATACACCAACATGAAACCAGAGTATTTGTCATCACTACATGTGTGGTCAGCTGTGCATACAACAGTGGAGGTGTTCTACAATGGAGGCATATGTACTATACATTGGAACAACACGTGTGGTAAGCAAACAGTACCACACAGTTAGCTGTGATATGGGCAGCCCACAGGAGTCACCATTGTGTTATATGCCCCTGCAATGGGTGCACACATTGTGATGTGCCATCTGACATATCTCAGACACGTAGTGTATTGGCTGCAATAATGTCACACTATCCCATAACCCATACCCCACATACAACCTGTTGTCTGCATAGCCCTGTGGATGGTGACATATCTGACATCTGTGGGCGTATGTCATATGGGACAACACAGACATGTGTGATAGACGGCCATCACACACTTTTGTCCAACACGTGCTCACATGACCATGGGGGATGGCCAGAGATACGTAGCCACACAGTAGATGTGATGTGTATACACCCTGTTTCACATTGTCCACACATAGTCCAATTATAGCCTTAGTTGACCGATTATACAGTTGATGTGGTACACTGGACATCCTAACAGCCTGTGCACAGCCAGTGGAGGTGTCACTGACGTCTGCCATATAAGATGTGTTGAACATCACGCCTGTGTCACAGCATGACAGTAGTCACCTCTACAGCTTCCACAGACATTGACACCACATCAGGCCACAGATACTGTACATTTCCATTGCTGCCGTAAGACATCATCGTTAGTTGTGCACCTTGTGTGTATGGTACAGCAATGTCATGTTGGACATGGTGAACTGACAAGTTCGCTATGTGTGGACATGATTGCTAGGCAGCTAAGACTCTGTAGTTGTTGTGCAGGGGTGTCATCTGTAGGTCCTCCAGTGACCTGTCACATGACACAGCATGGTTTGGTGTGTACACACCTCAACATCATGTGTCACAATCCACAGTTATGTCATGGGTATGCATGCAGTTATGGCTATGCAATGTGTACATATTATGCACTGTATAGCAATATAGACACCTCATGATGCCATGCAATGGCACAGTGTCTGTACTTCACACTGTAGAGCAATGTAGACTGCTCACACTACCCTTCCATGCACATGCACATTTGCTAAACATGCATTCTATCTGTAGGGCATACAGACAACACCGCAATGTGATGGCCATTACGATGCTGTACATGTCAGGACACCATTGTGTCAGACATGTATGCATGTTAATGCACACATCAGCAGATTACATGTCAAGGTCATGTCAGCCATGTGTACTGTTATCCTGTCCTGGTCCACATGGTGTATCACGGGGATGCATGCATACTACCATGATTGTGTGAACTGCATGGCTACTAATATGACACCTGCTTGCTGTATTGTGCACCCCAGGGGGTATGCTTACTAACACTATTAATGTCTGAGCTGCATGCCATCAGCTGTATCACAGGCATGCTGCATGCCGTCTGTCAAATCACATGCATGGTGTGTGTGTCTGTGTGTGTGTGTGTGTGTGTGTGTGTGTGTGTGTGTGTGTGTGTGTGTGTGTGTGTGTGTGTGTGTGTGTCTGTGTCTATTGTAATTTAGAGTTTCTTTGCATTCACAGGTGATGTAGGTGGGTTACCCTCCTGCAGTCCATCTGATGTTAGTGTCCCCACAGATACTAGCAGTGATGAACATATGCATGAGGTACAGGCAGGGTTGTCAGGGGCTGAATCTGTGCCAATGGTTGCCATCCCAGCTATGTCCCCCTCTTCCCCGCACACAGTTCTGCTGCCAACACATACTGCATCACCAGTGGCCATAGAGGAAGGACAGTCAGTGTCTGTTAGCGTGGAACAGGAATGTGTGGTGGCTACAGAAGGTGTGTCTCCACACCATTGTGTCAGTGTAATGTCTGCAGATGTGCCACACAGGCATGTGGCCGGTGCTGCTCGTAGGAGGACCTCTGGCAGACATGCACCTGCAGGACAGAGCACAGCAGCTGGTATCACCAGACGCATGTTCCAGACTGTAACGGCAGCACAGGCATGTGCTGAATGGCAGAACAGAGAAGGGCAGAGGCTGCAGAAGGCTGCTACCCGTACCCTAAATTACAACATCCAGGCATTGGCAAATGCTCAACAGCAGATTGCTGATGTTCTGAACAGACGATTGGGTGACATGGTCGGAATCCTTGACCGTGGCATGGCAATCCACGAGCGTGAGCTGTCTGTGCTGGAACATCTGGTAGGAGTGAGGCATAGGCCACTTGGACATAGGCCAGCTACACCACCTAATGCAGATTGACGTGAGTGTGCCAACACATGCCCGCTCCCATAGTGCCGGTAGCAGTAGCAGTGCAGCTGGTGCTACGCTGTCCACACCAAGACACAGCAGGCCACATGGACGTGGCCCTGGACATTCCCAGTGGGGACACGGTTCCAGTGGACATGTGTCGTCGGACAGTAGCCAATCTGTACCTCCGCCTTGTAGTGCCCGTGCAACCCCTGGCAGGCACAGGTCATGTGGCCGGACACAGTGAGCTGTACAACCTGGTCTGTACAATCTGGAGCTGTCAATAATACCCTGTGTAGGCCTCACAAAAGGCAGAACTGTGTGCACACATACACGCACACAGCAAACACATCTGTAGGGCACCACAACACCCACATGCATACTGAATAGACATGTCCAATCATATCACCGGCCCTTACCCACACACATGATGTCACCCATTGATGCAGCCTATGCCCCTGGCACACATTATCACCCTGTGCATATGATGAAGCCTGTGCCGCATCCCTGTCATCCACACCATTGGTGCAGGGACATGCTCAAATGAGATGTGTATATTACATTAGTTGTGTACGACTAGTGAGGAAAGTGTATATTACGTTAGTTGTGTAGGAATGGTGAGAGACGTGTATATTATATTGATTGTGTACTGTTGACACGCACCAGACTTACCATGTAGTACAGGTGTAGCATGCATTGTTATATGTGCACAACCATGTAGTACAGGTGTAGCATGCATTGTTATATGTTCACAGTATGTGTTTCGGTAACAACAGTAACAGCATGCTGGTAATGATGCCCAGGTTCCCTCCTTATGGTCTACTTGCATGTGTCTACAGGTAGCAGTGTTTGCAGTCTCCCATGTGTAACTGTGGAGCACTCACAGGCACGTATGGCAATCTCAGCATGCTATACGTAGCCTCAACCGGACAGCTGGAAAGTCTAACATACCACAGATGTCCACACATATACTGATCCAGCAGCCTGTGTGCAGTTTAATAGGCTACAGTGGCTAGAGACGTGACATCCATACCAGGTCACATCACAGGTATGTTGACATGGTGCAGGGGTTGTACACAGCGGTCTGGACAATGATAACGTTAGAGGCCATTTGATAGCATGAGGCCTCACTGTGTAGCAGTAATACCCTGTCACAGTACAGGAACATTCCCACACTCACAGGGTCGACAACACTATAACGCACACCCCATAGTGTTGAGGTGAGGACACTTGCCTATGTGGTCATCACCCTCACAGTACTGTGCACCCACACAACGCGACACAGAGAAGGGACATGTACAGGTAGCCAGTACGGCTGAGACCGATGGCATCAACAGGGTAGTTGACTGCATCACCATGAGGGGTCAGGATCCTGTGTGTTCTGTATGGTAGCATACACCCACACTCCATGCACCAGACAGCCATACATACACACACACACACACACACACACACACACACACACACACACACACACACACACACACACTGTGGAGACCACAACTGTCATAC
The DNA here is from genome assembly GCF_019279795.1 of Protopterus annectens. Lineage (NCBI taxonomy): Eukaryota > Metazoa > Chordata > Ceratodontiformes > Protopteridae > Protopterus > Protopterus annectens. Next base: position 268,339,568 of record NC_056733.1, read on the forward strand.
ACATACGGATAGCTGATATGTGTGATACACACACCACACCTGCCTACGTCATGCTTTCCACACTGCAGTATGTACAGATGTCTACAACAGTGTACAGGGTGTGTCACAATTGGGATGTATTCCCCACTATATGTGGCATATATGGTCACACATGCAAACACACATGGCAGTACTGTGAATGATACACCTGCTATATGATGATACGTCTGACAGACATGCAGCAGTATTGGCCGCATTATGTGTACCAACGCTATGTCCGGCAACTGTGCTGCTATATGCACAGGGGAGGATGTAAGTGTTGCAGGTGTCGAGTGACGTACAGTTGGTAACACCTGACCACTGTGTAGGTATTATGTCTTCACCGTCAGGTAACAGTAACATAGCGTACTGTTTGCACATGTAATGGTATGATGGCGTGTGACACACCTGTGAGCCATAACCAGCGAACATCTATCTACACAGGTGGATCACCACTTTACGTACACACATCCATCCATACCTGATGTACATCCTACCGTACTGTCAGTATGTCACCATATACAGGTGTCAATGATGGGGTTGCATTGCAACTGCATGTTGTAGTTCGGCACAGATGAGTTAGTTACATCAGCTACTACACATGCATGGCAGCTGCATGCACACTACAGTTTGTACATGTGTGTTGGTCCTACATGCCTGTCATGTAGCCATGTTTGTATGCATTGCAATCGGTGGACATGTGTGTTGACATACATAACACATGGACTGTTGTATGATATGATGGGTGTCATGGGTAACTAGTACAGAGGGAATGTGTACTCGGTCAACATTGCTACCTCATGTACTGTTGGCATTCAACAGCCATGGACCACCTCCCATTTGCGTGCGTATGATTGCTGTAGCCATTTGTCTGCACGGAGGACAGCAAAAGCTATGCTATGTACATATGTGTTGTGTGTGTGGTCCATGCACATATCCACTGCAATTACATGTATGACATATCCGAACATGTGTGTGCGTTGGTGTACAGCGACAGTCATCTGTCACAGCTGTGTAAGACCCAGGGCCCCTGCTATGTGTAGAGCCGACCTGGTTATGTACAGTGGTATCATTGCAATGCATAACACATGATGGAACTCTGTCGGTACATGTGTTGTCTGCACAGTTGCTGTACACCTATGTACAGTCCACTGGTCATGCGTCACACGGTGTTGTGTTGATGTATTGCTGGTCCAATGACATGGTGGTGTCTGAGGGCTACATTGTAGACTGCGGTGTGTACCTCTGTGATCTGCACCTGAGACATCTGGAAATGGCTCCTGAGTGTGTAGTGGTCAATACATGTGAGTGGCCATCATGTACGTGGGGACAGTAATACCAAACTGTGCCCTTCCATGTTTAGTATCCGTGTGCATGCAAGACGGCCCTTTGCAACTGCTAAGTGTGTGAGCATGCTCAGTATGCCATTGTGTAGTTGGACACACAGTACATTCCAAACTGCGCCCATATGTGTTTAGAATCTGTGTGCATGCAAGATGGCCCTTTGCAACTGCTAAGTGTGTGAGCATGTCCAGTACGCCGTTGTGTAGTTGGACACGCAGTACATTCCAAACTGCGCCCTTACATGTTTAGAATCCGTGTGCATGCAAGACGGCCCTTTGCAACTGCTAAGTGTGTGAACATGCCCAGTACACCGTTGTGTAGATGGGCACGCAGTACATTCCAAACGGACGTGTGATACTAAGCATGTGGGCATGGCCAGTGACACCTTGTGCCTCTGTGTATGGGCATGGCCATTGACATCCTGTATAGCGATGGTGGACATCCAGGCAACAGATGTCCATTTTCAACGTCACGATGGATGCCTACATTGAACTCTGGGAGAGCTGTGTTTAGTAATCTTGGTAGCGCGTTCTGTAAATGAATATTGCTGTAGTGTGATAAGGTAGTTAGGTGTATGTTTGACTCCCAGCCCTGCCAAGTGTGTGCCTGTGTGTGTGTGTGTGTGTGTGTGTGCGTGTGCGTTTCCTGCAGCCTGGGGACACGGTAATGCTTTTAGATGCCTCACACCACATAGATTCCCTATCAGCGTCTTTGCCTTTAAGGATGATGTCACCCACCTAGAGGTATGCCTCTGGGAGTGCTGTCTTCAGTAATCTTGGTAGTGCGTTCTGTAAATGCGTATTGCTGTAGTGTGATAAGGTAGTTAGGTGTATGTTCAACTCCCAGCCCTGCCAAGTGTGTGCCTGTGTGTGTGTGTGCCTGTGTGTCTGTGTGTTTTCTGCAGCCTGGGGACACGGTAATGCTTTTAGACGCCTCACACCACATACATTCCCTATCGGCGTCTTTGCCTTTAAGGATGATGTCACCCACCTAGAAGTATGGCACTGGGAGTGCTGTGTTCAGTAATCTCGGTAGCACGTTCTGTAAATGCGTATTGCTGTAGTGTGATAAGGTAGTTAGGTGTATGTTCAACTCCCAGCCCTGCCAAGTGTGTGCCTATGTGTGTGTGTATGTGTTTCCTGCAGCCTGTGGGCACGGTAATGTATTTAGACACCTCACACCCCATACATTCCCTATCGGCATCTTTGCCTTTAAGGATGATGTCACCCTCCTAGAAGTATGCCTCTGGGAGTGCTGTGTTCAGTAATCTCGGTAGCGAGTTCTGTAAATGCATATTGCTGTAATGTGATAAGGTAGTTAGGTCTGTGTTCTAATCCCAATCCTGCCACGTGGGTGTGTATGCATGTGTGAGAGTTTCCTGCTGCATGACAACAGTACATTGCTTTTACACTATTCACTCTCCATAGAATCCGTATGGCGTCTTTGCCTTTGATGCTGATGCCAGCAAGCTGGACGTATGCCTGTGTGAATGCTGTGATCTAGTAATCACGGTAGCTTGTTCTGTACATGCGTAATGCTGTAGTGTGATAAGGTAGTTAGGTCTGTGTTCTGATCACAACCCTGCCAAGTGTGTGTGTGTATTTCTATTTCTATATATGTAATGTAGATAGATATTGATATGTATGTGGATATTAGCACTACTGAATGTGCTGCATTATCTGTACGTGAACACCTTTGATGTATGTAAATCTGCTATGGCTCTGTGATAGTGCACATACTGTGTGCTGTAGTGGTCCTGGGTTATAGTTGTGTAGTGACCAGTTATTCTGTTGCTGGGTATTACAAGGGACATTGACAACAATGATAGTACAGCACCTTTAAACGGTCGTGTGCACATCTCAGCAACAGCCAGCAGTGGTTGTTACTTTGGAGGATGAGTATGGCTCATATGACTATGTATTACCTGACACTACTATGCAAATCAGGTTAACATTACTGACTCCCATTTATCCACAGGTTGTGATACAGATCCCAAGAATGTAAGTGTACACATTGACAGGTGCAGGACTGGAATATTGTTGAATGCATGCAGGGGTGTCCATGGCCAGTAATGGCGATCTGTACAGCCTGGCAGGTACGGTCTGTGACTGTCCCACAATCTCCTGTATATGCATGACACATGCTGAAACTGTGTACATGCAGACACACACATGAAACAAACAGCTAGGGCTAACACATACACACACATTGCATCAACATTGGGCCATGCAAACACTGTTGTCCCTCACACACACACACATACTTACATGTTGCTTGGATGGCTCAATGACAGGCTCTGGAAAAGAAACACCATACCCTGTGCATATGATGACACCTGTGCCACCACCTGTAATGTGTAACATAGATGCAGGAACAGACTAACATGGTGCTGATGCTCAGGGTGGCTTTATAGCACTGTATTAATGTTAAAATGTTAACACAAAGTGTGATATCCTTCTAGGTGTATGTAAGCAGGCATGATGCATTGCAGCTATGACCATCAATGTAGTATAGTTTACAGCACTGTTGATTCTGATGATTTATTATCCATCAATGTGCCATTTGACTGACGTGTGTAGTATTGGCAGCATGTGTTTCAGAGAGTGCAGTACGTGTGTGATGTGTGTAGTACAGATTTATACATGCTTACAAATGCGTACACTGGCTTACACGACATTACATGGGCTTCAACATGCTTACACTAGCTTACTCGTTCTTCAACGTGTGCACACGGGCTGACACACACGCACACATGCTTACTCGGGCTTACAGGCGCGCACATGCGCAAACACACTGTCAGCAGGTTTGCATGAAACTTCAGTGATATCCATGGTGTACACCGTCAGTTTCCTGACTGTACCTAGGATAAATCATAACACGCCTCTTCCACTGATGAGTAACCAACAGCAAACATGTGACACATTGCTCCGATAGGATTACAGTGTTTTATACATACACACTCATGATTATGCATACACACTCATGATGTCACCTATCTTCTACTCTGATAGTTCCCTTAACCTACTCTTCCACTGTAGTGGCTTGGCCCATATGGTATGACAAATTGTGATTCACTATCCTCAGCCTCAATTGCATCGGATTGCCTACTAATGCTTGGTTACATCTCTGACAGAGCGCTTCCACACATAGCAACCAGTACTCAGTAGCCATCTTGTCTTCAGCTTGCCATTCACCTGCATGGCGAACTAACTGTTAACTATAATTACAATGTCTATATGTATTTTAAATATTTCTCGCATTTTAAAAGCGCAGAGCATTTTTGCGCCTCTGCGCTACGCTTACACACCGGAGATCGGGGAAGGACAAATAGAGTTTTATTAATTTACAATTGAAAAATATGCCACTGGCCTTATATTTGGCCATTGGCATGCTTCTTCACCTGAATTCATCCTTTATTTGCAGCTGACATTGCTCCGTTTAGCTACTTGCAGAACGTAACTCGGTTAACATCTGAGTACATTTCTGCACATAACTCTACTCTTGCACGGACAGCTTACTGTTACATGTATCGCAGATTTACATAATTTGCATAGCTTTCACCTACAAATGGGGTAATTTGCATATCCTAACATTGTCCGTGCAACGTTCGGTTTAGGGGCTGTCTTACACACCCCTACAGGATATTGCTGAATAGCTCGGCAGACATCTTGCCTTGTTCTACACTTCCTCTACTCGTACATGCCGGCCAAGGCTCCATGACCCCTGACCTAAGCTTTGCTGGGTGCTAATATGTCTATTTGTGGAGTATGCATGGCTGTAGGTATGGTTTGACCTGCTACATCTAACATTTCTACAAAGCAGCTCCCACCTTCATCATTTGTAATGGTGACAGCCCTACAGGTATTATATATACAGCTGTGACATTTGACATGTCAACACATACCTGCGGTCAATACTGAACTGACTACTTCAGCACTTTTCATACCTCTAGGGTTTTCTTGTAGTAGTATAGTCGATAATACTGTTTCCTATCACATGTATCTGTTTCTGATACAAGATATATCATTGTATTACACCACTACACACAAGAAGAAATCACAGGCCAGATGCCATTACATTCCTTTTGCAGGACACACCCGCCAAGAGTGTTGTGCTCCCCACAAAAGCCAACAGGTGCTAATCAAAACATATTATGCTGTCTGTCAGTGGCAGAACTCACATGCGAGTGTGGGAGACTGGACACTGTATCGGGGACACTGCATAACACCCTGAGGGACACTATTAACCTTCCACATTGACTATCACAGGGCATAAGTATTCATTCACATTTATCGAGATACATGCTTTTGACTTATACATGTTTTGTCATTTGTCATCCCATCTTTCTTCACACCTGTCCACCTGATATCACTAGTTCTGTACATTTATTTAGAACAGGGTTACCTTCATACCTCTCAACTGTACACATGTTGGGTAAATGTCCCGAACTTAGACTTATAATGTTGTTCCTTCTTTGTTATTATTGTGCCTTTCTGGTAAATTAGTGCCAGGTCATTAAGGACTGTGAGGTTAGATAATAATGACAGACATTAGTAGTTTATAACTAATAACCCTCAAAACATTCATACTAATGAATTATCCATTATTCTATCAACGTTCTAACTTTGTCAGAGGCATATTTAACATAGTCCCTATTTGTACTTATTTAAATATGCCTTTGTCCAGCTGTCTTATTCTGAAAGGTTGAGAGGTATGGTTACCATCTTATTCGTATGCATGTACGTCTATGATAATCTCTTACATGACACTGATATAAGTCCCTACGTCTTCCCCCAATGGTTTACACAATATCCAGTAGATGGGTTCTTCATTTTTGGAAGGTATAGGCGTGTGCTATACCCACATAGGAATATTAATCACTCCCATGGGGCGGACCTAATAAATCTGTGCCAACCAACTGATTCCCATACCTGACACCCCTCCACAGTAGTCATAAGACATATTTAATGTGAGTGATAATAAAGTATGAAGATACTTCTAAGCACTATCCACTCTCCGAGTATCGGGACATATGTCATACATTCTGTCAACCCATGTGTTATTACCCTTGCACAAGCTACTGTTGCATGTACAGCTATATTGTAGCTGCGGATGTGACTTCCTTTGCGTCGATTATTACTGGCCGTTGCTTGTAGACAACACTTTTTGGAGTCCTGCAAAGGACACCTATATCCATGTTTAAATAGTAGAACTTGCAGATTTGGCACACTGGTACTTTCCAGCCAATGTTTTGGAAAGCAGCAGTGTATTTACCTTTCTTGCATGTCTGTATGTCTATCCATAATAGCTATGATGTAGCCTTTTTATGTACATGTGTTATATCTACAAGGACAAATGTTTCTGTGTTTGTTATGTATACATCGATGAATGTAATTGTGTGTGTGTGTGTATATATATATATATATATATATATATATATATATATATATATATACATATATATATATATATAAATATATATGTCTGTACATTCTTTATTTCATATATTTATTTAGTTTAAGTCTGTGGATATATATCTATACACAAATATATATATCCATATATAGATATATAAATAAACGTGCAGAAAACAGCATTCATTTGCTATGCTGTGAGCGGATTACACACGCGCAGGCGCACTTGCATATCCTTATTGTGGGTTACATATGTTTACTAAGTCTTTGTGCTTACTTGGACTTTCTTAATTGTGATGGTACCAGTACAATATCTGTAATCTGGTTAACGGACATATGCGAAATACACGTTCACCTTTACATATTTAAATGTCTTTACAGCACAGACGCATTCATTAACTCATATGTGCTGAAGTCGTAGTTGACCCGGGACTGCATTCAGGTTGGCCAGATGCTGTAACCACTATACTATTGGTGTTCTGACTCATTTATATGCATACCCATAGTACATAGCTACATTAACATATGCCTCACCGCTTCACTTACAACACAGGCATCCATTCTCCTGCTGGGAAAAACGTGGTAATACATATTACACATTCCCTATTCCCTACTGCTCTGGACCCAAGCTGCATATTTAATCATTCCAAGGATATGCAGAACTCCAAGGCTTATAGTCCTGGCACATACAAGTCTTTGATTGTCAGGGTGTTCCTGTGGTGATCTGGGTTTAGGCTTGTCCGCCTGGTGAACGGAACTACCCTGACCTAGTTCAAATGTCAGACGAAGCACATGGACAGCATTTGTCCATTTTATAGAGGTTTACCTGTGTTTACAGACACAGGTCTTTCGGCACCTGTCAGCAGCTTTTTATGTTGGCAATACATAATATGGGTGGGAGTGGTTACAATACATATTCCATGGTGAGGGGTGTTCCCATTCACATTTGACTATTTCCTGTATGCATTCATATAAGGATTATTATTTTGGACATGAATTAACTACAGGTATGCAGTGGTACAGTAAACAAATGTGAATGTTTGTTACTGTAAATATGTACGGACCTCTGTAATACACTGTTGTTTTCTGGCAAAGCAGTAGCTAGTCATTAAAGACTGAAGTCAGAACATAATGACAGACACTTGAGTTTCAGACTTCATACTTTTCCGAAAATTAATGCCAATGTACAAACTGTTATTCTATCAACTTTCTCGGTTTCTTTACAAATTGTCCATACTTTTGGGCCTTTGTCCCACTTTTATTCACGGCTTTGTCCAGATATCTTGCTCTCAGAGGTTGACAGGTATACATTTATTCAAGGCTTTGTCCAGATATCTTGCTCTCAGAGGCTGACAGGTATACTTTTATTCACGGCTTTGTCCAGATATCTTGCTCTCAGAGGTTGACAGGTATGGTCGGTCACACCTACACACACATTAAGTGTCCCTCACACAGTAGATCAGAGTTATTCTGTTTACATCAGTGCCTTCATCACCCTTATACCATTTGCCACTATACGAATGTGTGCAATATATTTTCGCTTATTTGTGTCGGGACACGTGCATCACGGGCAAGTGTTTGATCCTGGGTAGTAGGTTATGCATGACCACTTAGGGCTGGAGAGTGTCGTACACCTCTAATGCACATTCCAACTTCTATCCAGATATCTACAGGACTGGACTTCCTGTCTTCCGTTCTAATGTTTACACAGGTTACGTATCCCATGAGGGATATCCAAAAATTGTTCCGATCCACAACAAGAGGTATACCAAACATCATTTTGGAGTTACGAAAATGTGCTGAGGTCATGTGGAATCCTGCAACTGCCTAGGGTGACACTACCTACTACATACGCGTAGTGGCCACTATGTGTAGCTGTGGCTGCACCACACCAGTAGGCCAAGTACGGCTGGATTTGGTGGACGTTCAGGGATGGGAGTAGGTTGTGTGATGTGGAGGGGATGCTGGGTAGTCCATTATGCATCCAGGTGTGTTGCATGTGTTATGGCCAGTTCCATCCAGGTGTGTTGCATTTGTTATGGCCAGTTCCATCAGGACCAATCTGTGGGTATGTGCCGGTGACATATCTATACATTTGTATCGCACATTTCAATATTCATCTGTTTGTGGGATTGTGTTCTACAGTATGGCCTGTCTGGTTGTATTGCAGCTGTTTATACATGTGTTTGTGTTTCTTTCAGCTTCACCCACTGCTCCCTCATACACCTCCGGTTCACCTATTCTGCATACGACACAGTATTGCCTTGGAGGATTGTACCATTACCCATCCACCCCAAACACACAGGTTCCTCACACCCCATACATCTGTGTTGTTGGCCCATGACACGGCCAGAGTGACACATTGAATACCCTACATGTGTCTGGTACCTGTATGGTTGTGTGGACTACCCTGCGATGTTTGCTTTCCACATGCTATACCTCACACAAATAGGTACACGCCCATACTTCTCTTTCATTACATGTTTGGTATACCCGGGTACTACCTGTTCGACTGTGACACATCCTGACAAGTTCGGCTTGTACCGCTGACTTCCGGAATTTGGCGGCCTGTTGTACTCATTGGTAGGATGCCACCTTTTCCTATGTCCAGGATGGGATATATTCCGTACACATATCTGACTGTAGTGGACAACACCTCCCCACAGTTGAAGGTAGGGTTGCCACCTTTTCAATTGGCCAAAGTGGGACATTTTTGGTACACACATCACATTTTACAGGCCGACACATACCCATGGTCAGTACACAGGATAGAACTTAGACTTCTTGCCTATATAAGAGCTTATTCTTGTAGCAGTTCAGTTGCTTATTCTGTTTCTTATAACATTTATGTAATTTAGATACAGAAAACCTGTTTAATGCAACTATTACATAACGTATAGGGAATAATTTTGTCCTATAATCTCAGGACATTTGCCATTGTTACAGGTTTTTGTCGGGACACAACTGCCCAAAGAGGGACTGTCGCTCGCAAAGTGGGACAGGTGCTAATCCTAGTCGACAGTACAGATAATACTGTTCCTTTCAGCCTACATGTGGTCTTATTGTTGTGGCTGTTTGCATGCTTCTTCTGTTTTGTTTACATGCTTATTCTATTTCCTATCACATTTGGTATGTGAAATACGGACATACCTTTTGTATGTGACTATTACATGCCTTGTGGGATATAATTCGGACGTGCGGTCGCTAGATATCTACATTTCTCGTGTATTTTGTTATGGACACATCTGCCCAGCTGTATACCCTCCCTCACATTATGGGTCAGCTGGTGACCCTCACCATTGGGCTGGACGTACCTACTGGCGGATCGCTAACATATGATGCATTTCACTTCCACTTGGTATGGCTATCTACACTGCATTGGACTAAGGCCACATGGTCTTCCATGTCATTTGTTCGTGGGATAGGGACCCGTTATTCCCTACCGTGCATTTCTGTTTGCTTCGTCACTTTGTGTTCGCAGGTACTTTCTTGCATGCTTTGCATACATTTCAGTATCCAGGGACACTGACGTGGTTACTATCTTGCAACCTGTTATATGCAAGCATTTTAGGTTGCACATCGACAGCTGCCATTTCCACGCCTCCGTGCGGCACTTTGACATGCCCTATGCACTCGCGCTCCTTTCCTGTGCACGTGGCTGTGTCGGCAGCGCGCCTTCATTACTATGCATTTGACGCTACTGCACCATCCTCATGCCGCATGGTCGGTGCAAGCCTAATGCCGGCCTTGCGCCGAGCTTCATGAATCCCGGGGCATGTCAAATACAACTTTGGTTCTGTTAAACAGCAGAAGGAAAATTAAGTAGTTTTAGTTTTATTTAGGCACAGAGACTTTCTTTCATCACACTCAAACACAAAATATGTATAAAATAGCACTCTGGCAATTTCATTGCACAGTGCTTTTTACCCAGACTAAGCCCCAGCCAATCGGAGTTTGGTAAGTGGACCTTGGTGATGGAGGAAACAGCTGTGAAGCCATGAAAGTCGACAGATGACATCAGTTCACGCATCCCGAGGGAAGAAAAGTGCCAGGATGTTACACCCCAAGTAGTAATGCCTATTATGCAGATGGATGTTACAGCTCCAGAGCAAGGGACTCTGAGAGATGCATGCTTGCTAAGGAGCACACAGCTCTACTCATGTAAAATGGGTGTGCAGAAGTCCACATCTACACAGCCTTAGCTTTGCAGGTATGATACTATTCCTCCCAGCACAGAGGTTGGTGGAGTATGCACATGTGAAAAATCCTCTATCCCTGTAGGATAACAGCATGAGTTCAATCAGTCTCACCTCTTCCTGCTGACCTACAGCTTTTAGATAAGGACACAATAAATGGGTCAGAATGAAGGTCAAAGATACTTAGGCACAGGTGGATAGGTGATAAAAAAGTCATAAAAAGTCAAAGGGAGAAATGAAACTTAATAGAGTCAGTAATACTACAGAAACTAATTTATTTTCTTTCATTAATATCACTGTTAGACCATAATTATAGCATTGTGGAGTTCAGTGCAGCTATTTTAAAAAGATATACATTCTGAGAAGAGAAAAACTACAAAAGTACATAAAAAGATCAGTGGTCTGTGTGACTGTGACCCTCTGCTGTAAGAGAAACTACTGAAAGCATTAAAAGAGTTTTCATGCAATACTGGAGACTGAAGAGAGATATGAATAGTTTACAGTATAATTTCTAATTAGAATATGCAGGATTTCTAAGGGAATGTATGGGGGTGCATCACAGAAAGAATAGTGAAATGCACCTATTTGGAATATACAAATATGCTCAACAATTACTACATTTTTAAAATCCTCAGGGATCTATATTTTTACAGACCTTCATTCTAGATATGTGTAGCTTGTCTTGTAATATTTAAGGTAGACTAATAAAACAGAAACATGACTTTTGTACACTCTTGTCAGTAAAAACATTAGCAGATGTGTAGTGATGTCATATTCACTCTCCCTCTTGTACCATGCATTCTGAAGCATGTTCACTAGGGTTCACCTGAATCAGAAGCACAGGCCAATTGAACTTGACAAACCTCCAAAATGCAAAAAGTAAAGACATTAACTACTCAATTAAATAACTGTATGTGTAAAGTTTGATGGAGAAACATTTTATGCTTAAACGTAATATCAAAAATATGGAAAACTAAAGCTTGAGTATCAGAAAACTATTTCATTGTCTTAACAGATGACGTTGTCTCACAGCAAGAGGTTCTCCAGTTTGATTCTCAGCTGGGGTGCCTTCTGTGTGGAGTCTGCATGTCCTCCCTGCAGTCACGTGGGTTTCTTCCGGGTGCTCCAATTTACTCTCACATTCCAAAGACATGCAGTAGGTGGACTGGATACTTTAAATTGGCCATAGGTGCGAGTGTGTGAGTGAGTGAGTTGAACAAATGAACTACTGTGGCAGGGCGAGCCACCCAGTGGGGTAAACCTTGGCTCAAAATGATTGTCACTGCTGAAGTGACACCCTGACCCCATGTGCAAAATGGGAAAAGGGGTTGAGGATGGATGGATGGATGGATGGATTCACAATGCATACCTTAGCACATACTTGTGGATGTAAGATACTCACTATCACAATGACGCAGAGAGTGTTAGAATATCTCTGCCATGCACCTTCATGCCTTTTTGCTTTCTGGTTTTCCTAATTCTGAAGAAGTGAAAATTGAACAAGGATCTAAAATGTGCCAGACAATATACAGGAGACATACTTGAAAAATACACTGATATCTAATAATAGCACACACAAAAGCAAGTAAGGGATGCAAAACCATAAAAGATCAATAGTCACAGATTTTTATTTATTTATTATTTATTTTACATTTGTTAACCGGGTTAGTCTGGCTGAGCTTTTGGCTCATTTTCAGCAGAGATCCGGGGAGAAAAGCTCCGCTGGACTATAAAACAATTTATTAAATTTTAGTAACATAGTAGTAACAATCAGCTATAGGATCTTACAAGCAGATACCTGGAGAGAAAAAAAGCTCCTCAGGCAATTCAGTTATACAGAGTATTAACAATTGGCAGACAAGTATGTCAGTTGTTACAAACAAGGTTTTAAACAATTAGCAGAAGAAAATGTGACTAGTTACAATATTATTTTAGCTGTTTAGGGCAAAATGAGTTAATAGTTAGGCAGATGCTTAAAGTGGCTAGGATCTAGTTGTATAGGAGTTTGGAAACAAGAAAGGTAGGACTGGCTAGTAGGAGATGTAGGGGAGGTAGAGTATAGGAGACAGACTAGACAGGTAGGTTGTTTAGAGACTGTAAGAATTAAGAGTGGTTGGAGACAGAGGAAGGGAAGAGGTAGAAGAGGCAGGGGAATAGTGTTAGAGATACATTAAGAGTAAGGTGGTGAAATAGGAGAAAGAATGGTGATTTCAGGGTGGGTGGCTACAGTGGCAAGACCATTTTGTTTTTAGGTATTTCCTTGTGGCTAATTTGAAACTTTTGCTATGCTGGAGGGATTTTATTTCCAAGGGGAGTTGGTTCCAGGATATAGCTGGGTTATAGTTATAGAGAAGGCAGCCTATTTTGGTTTTGGGTTTGTAGATGTCTTGATTTGAGCTGCGTAGCATCCTAGCAGGGGAATATTTGGATATGATAGTGGAGAGGCTGGAGGATAGAGTGGATGATTTGTAGTTGGTATAGTTGGAGCAGCTGAGGGAATTCTAGCCAGTCTAGTTGCTGCATTACTAAGCAGTGGTGTGACTTGTAGGTTTGGTTAGCTGCAAATCTGGCAATCTTATTATAGGTAGTTTCAAGCTTAGAAATAAGTGTAGAATTTAGGTTTGTGAATATGTGGCAGCTATACAGGAGTGTTGGGGGTAATAACGCCTAGGAGAGAGTTATTCGGGTAGTGTTAGTTAAGTATTTTTTGCCATGGAAAAGGTGTCCAAGTTTCTGATGAGTTCTTTTTACCGAGTTAGTAATATGGAGATCAAACGTAAGCTGATCATCTATTGTAACACCTAGCAATTTAGTACTAGATTCAGCTGAGATGATAGTGTTGTTGCAGGATAAGATGGTAAATATACTTTTGAGTGTGGTGATGTTTTTAGGGAGGAAGAGTAGGAGCTTAGTTTTTTTGGATTAAGTATTAGTTTGTTATCACTAAGCTAAGTCTCAGTGGTGTGGAAGGATGCCTGGGTAGTAGAGTGGAAGTCAGTTGTGTTGTCAGCAATGGTTGTAACAGTTGAGTCATCAGCATATTGCACAAGAGATGACTGGGGGCAAGAGGAGTAGAACAAGTTGGTGAAAACATTAAAGAGTAGAGGTCCAAGTATGGACCCTTGGGGGACTCCCATTTGTACAGTGAGGGGGAGGATAGTGCAGAGAGCCATTTAACTGATTGCTGGTGGGTTGAGAGATAGTTGGAGAACCAGGAGATAGTAGGGGGAGAGAAATGTAAGTTAGTGAGTTTATCTAGGAGGAGTGGGTGAGAGACAGTGTCAAAGGCTTTAGAAAGGTCAAGGAATAAGCATTAGACAAGTTTATTGTTATCACGAGCTAGGGAGACTATGCTGATGAATGATATGAGTGCAGTAGTTGTACTATGCTTGGGATGGAAACCATGCTGTGTGGGTGTGAGAAGGTTTTCCTGGTGAAGGTAATGCATTACCTGCTTATGAATGCATTTCTCTAGGATTTTTGAGAGTGGAGAGAGTATGGCAATCGGTCTGAAGTTGGATATGTCTGAGGAGTTGCCCCCTTTGTGAATGGGTAGAGTAAAGAAATTCTTCCACACAGTGGGGACATAGGATTCAGAAATGGATCAGTTGATTAAGATGGATACAGGATAGGCAAGAGGTTCAGAGGCAATCTGCAGGAAGTAAGAGGGTAGCTTGTCAACAGATGGGGAGCAAAGTTTAAGGTTAGAGAGTAATGATGTTACATAGTTAGTTGATACTGCTTTTAGAGAGGAGTTAGGAGGGTTTGGAAGATGTATAGAGTTTGTGGGGGTGCTAGTGTTGTTTTGGGGGGGATTTATTATGGACGTTATTGAGTTTATAAAATGATTGTTAAATTTATTGGCTATGTCTTCAGGTGTTGCATTGGGACATGGATTAGGAGAGGAAGGGTTTCCTGGATGAAGAGTTGTTTAATAGAGCTACAGAAGTTCTTTGGGTCTGATTTAAGAATAGAGGGAGGATTGGCACAGAAATTTATTTTGTCATAATGGATGATTTTTTTTTATTTTATTTCTGAGTTCTTTATATTTCTGAAGAAGAGAAGGGGTCCTAGTTTTAGTCCACATTTTCCAAATCCTATCCTGGTCTTTCATGAGGGTTCTGGTAGATTTAGTGAGCCAGGGAGCAGTATTGGATTTGATTCTAATTGTGCAAAGGGGAGCAAGGGAGATAAGAATGGTTAGGAATGTATTGTTGAAGGAGTGGATTGCTTCATCTAAAGGAAGAGTGGTGAGGTAAGACCAGTTAATTTTGGAGAGTAGGTGAATAAAGGAGTTAGGACAGAAATGAGAACGTGAGCGGGTGGTAATAAATTTGTTAGGTTTGGTAAGGTGGGGAGTATGTCTGGTAACTGTTATAGGGCAGTGGTCACTAAGGACATTTGGAAGGGTTTGGGAGTTATGATAGTTTTGAGGGTGGGAGACCAATATCCAGTCAAGAAGAGAGCTAGGTAGGTGAGATTTATTAATGTAGGTTGGGGTTGTGATTAGCTGCTCAAACCCATGTAGGTTTATACAGGAAGTAATGTTGGGAGCTTGTATTGTAAGCCAATCTATATTAACATCTCCCAGTATAATAATTTCATTGTGGATGGTATGTGAGAGGTGAGATAGGATGTTCTCAAGTATGCTAATATTATCACTAGGGGGAATATAGATTGCTGCAACAGTTATGGTGTTGAAACTGTTAAGTTTGAAGTTGGTCAGTAGGAGTTCAGCTGGTGAGAAGGAGGGTAAGTCTAGTGTGGGACTGATATGGAAGAGACAATTGGAGTAGAGTATGGATACTCCTCCTCCTTTTCTTTTAGGTTTATCTAATCTAAGGATATTATAGCCAGGAGGGATTATTTCACTGTCCAGATGGTGTGGTTTTAATCATGTTTCAGTTAGGGTAACTATGTCAGGAGTATAGTTAGCTATCCAAGCATGGAGTTCTTGAACTTTATTTACAAGGCTCCTGACATTGATAGAGCAGAACTGTACTTGTTTTTGTGGGTTGGAGGGGTTGGCAGGTTTAGATACAGGGGGGTTATTGTTCAGGGTAGTGTCTGTAGGTCCTGGATTAGGATGAATGTCACCAGATAGAAGTAGAGGGTTGTAATGGGGATTTAATTTGAGAAAGTAGACTTTGTTTTTTTGTTTTAAATGGGAGGGGGAAGATATTTTTATTTTAGGAATGGGAGTGGTGGGGGAAGGATGGAGGGACAAATTAGTAGAAAGTGTTGTGGTGTAGTACTTGAGTTAAGAGTGGTGTCTGAGGGATGGAAATAGGGAGTAGGTAATTGTGAGTGACAGGAGGTGAGGTGATAGAGTATAAGAAGTACAGAAGGTAAGAGTATAGTACTAATCTATGACTCTATCTATGACTCTATGAGTTGTAAGAGACATGTCACTTTATGGGATGTAGAACAGAAGATGACAGGAAGGAGTGGGAGTAAGGTATAGTAGTCTTTGATAGTGGATAGTAGGTAAGTGTGGGGAGGAGCAAAGAAGGGAGGTAGTATGACAACAGAAAGTAGAGGGGTGTGGGATTAGGGAGGAAGTGGGGGGGTGTGGTTGTATGGATAGGTATAAAGGTAATGATATGGGGGTGGGTGGGAATGGGGGTGGGAGAAGAGCAAAATGAGCAGAGAGAATGGAGTGGGGCTACACCTTTCAGATAGAACTTAGCTAAAAATAAACTATCGGCTAGTCCAGGGACACTTACTAGAGACGCTACACCTGGAGGGCTTTCAGCTGCAATTTAGAGCAAATATGGCATCCAGGGTTTTTAAAACCTTTGGTGTATTGTACTTGAGCAATCACTTGGGGGGTGGGTGAAGGGAGTGAAACCTTCAATTGGAATTTAAAGTAGCAGGGGAGAATCCAAGGGACTCTGCTAAACCTAGCTAATTATCAAGGACAGCCAAGGAAATAAGGTAAACATACAGGCACCCTTGTTCAAGGACAGGAAAGTTTCTCCAAGAAAAACTATGTGTAGGAGTACACCACAGGTGGAATTTGTATGCTGCTTACTAGTCTGCAATGGCAGATTTTATTATCTTTTATATTTGTATTCCCCTTTGCTCATTGTTTGCTACACACAATGTAGCTAAAGATAAAAGCAGCTGGAGACTTTGCACCTCTGTTTGGTGTTTAGTGAAGAACAAGTATTGAGGAGGAGGGACTAAAGGCTATGACTATTTAGAGGGGCTAAATACCTTCACATATAACAAATTATCAACAGTGAAACAGATGAAAGGAGTGGGGGTGGGCTAAGAGGAAGAAGGTTTGCAGCTATTGCCCATGGGGTATGTGCTCTAGCTGACTGTAACAGATTTTAACAAGGCATAACAGTAGTTACAAAAGCTGGCACCTACACTACACAAGCTGCAACAACAAGGTTTTTGGAGTTAAACCAGGGGCTGCAGTCTATTTTTGGATGATTGCTGGTTAGAGTTTTCTTTGCTTTTAGCTGGAGTGAGATGATTCCTTGCTCACACAAGTGGGGGGGGGGTAAAGTGATCAGGTCCTCAGTGGCTCTAACAGTTGAAAATAAGAGAAAAGGAAAGAATGTAAGACTAAAAGCAATAAAATAAGGACATCAAAATAATCACAACCATCATAAATATTGTACAGAAAGCAGAGCAAGTGAACATAGCCTATTAGAAGTCATCAAGAGAAATACATTCAGACTCTGCAACCAGTCTTATTCAGCAGCAGTCAGTATAACTAGTTAGAATATCCTATTACCAGACAATATTGCAACTATGTAGCAGTTTCACCAGTTTACCATAAATATCATTCTTCACTTTACAATGTATGTTTAACTTACAGAAACAGAATATACAGTAGCAGCAGTGTAACTAGTTGGAATATACTATTACCAGACAATATTGCAACAATGTAGCAGTTTCACCAGTTTACCATGCATATCATTCAGCACTTAAAAAGAAAGAGTATTTCCACCTTAGCACTACCATTTAGAGGAACTCTGAATCAGGTTTACTGAAACTGGGAGCAAGCAAAAACAAAAACATAAGCTTCTAATATCCAAAATATAAACTATACCAGCAAAAATAAAAAATAACTGGAAAGCTACCTTAGAGAGAAATTACTGTACTACTCTATGCAGGGAGAGTGAGTTTACAGTGTGGAATACAACACTGAAAAAAAGAACAATAATACTATCACTTACTATACATGCTACACCTGGAGGGCTTTCAGCTGCAATTAGAGCAAACATGGCATCCAGGGTTTTTAAAACCTTTGCTGTATTTATGATGGTAAGATGATAAAACATTTTCCTTGAAATGTTTTGGATTCAAATGCCTACATTTTTCTAGAACCAGCCTTCTTCTTCTTCTTTCAGCTTTTTCCCGGTTAGGGGTCGCCACAGCGGATCACTTGTCCGCTCATGATTGGCTGTGGAGTTTTACAGTGTTGAGTTGCCAGCCTGGCGCCCAAAGTTCCACAGAAGGCACACATAAGCGCGCATTCATACCTAGGGCAAATTTAGAGTGTCCAATCCACCTACAGCATGTCTTTGGGATGTGGAAGGAAATCGGAGCACTCAGAAGAAACCCACGTGACCACAAGGAGGACATACAGACTCCGCACAGAAGGCACTTTGTTAGAACCAGTCTAAGAGACAGAAATGTAAATATTAAAAATGTTAAACAAAAAGGGTTTGACTGGGATCCTCTTTCTTTATTATTGCTTTATTTATGTCCAAGATGAAAGGGGTTCTATGGAAATTACTGTTATGTACTGATTTAGGTTTCAGACTGTGCTATTTGTTCATTAGCACATAAGGCTTTCCTAATGAGTCACATAAAAAATAAAGATGGGATGTGAAACTGGATAAAGAAACAAATGGCTACACTGTCTATTCAAGGATCGTCAACAGTCATTGGTACACAAAGAATAGACGAGAACAAGGGCACCTTGGCGATAAGAGTTAGAGCTCAAATAAATGCAGTGTTTAACAGTGCCACTAAAAACTGATTAACATAAAAAATTCATTAGGAAATGTTAATGTACTCTTATCATGTTTTCTGCATTACTCTGCTCCTTTTAATGCAATAAATTCAAAGTATATAATTCTATTATTCATTTATTTTATCTACAAATATTTTAAACCATTTCTCATCACAGAACTGTACGTCACATACAGAATGTAAAAGGAGCAGTCTTTTAAAAAAATATATGACAATATCAGTTACTTCCTTTCTTCCTGCTGTTTCTATTCCCAGCTTGAATGACAACTTTTGTTTTAATGTACGCTGTTATACATTAATTTGCTTTTTTATCTGTACTTTAAAATTGTTGCACTCTAACATTTTTAAAATGTGCATAGCAATAAAAGTTCCTAGATGAAGGGAGGCAAAAAGACCTTTTTGATTAACAAACTGGTCATAATATATGTAATTACCATGTTAAGTGACACACAAAACTGAGCAACACTGCACAAAGGTTACTTACAACACAGCAGGACTGAATAAACAAACAAATATGCATGTTATCTTAAACAGTACAAAAAAGATGCACTTTGTGAAACAGGCCTAACATTTCCAGCTGAGCATGCTTCATTTTACTTAAAAAAAACAAAATTAGAACCATGGAAAGGATGTGCACTGCTTAAAATGAACACAAAGGAAGTAAACGAGAAGCCCTGCATAAATCAGAACAGATCATAATTCTCTGGAGTTTGTGTTCTGTGTCACTGAAGGTGTTCTGCTCCACAGCATGGCTGAAATTAATTATAGATGTATTAATATCTACAGCTGTGTAACACATTCAATTACGCTGAGGTCACAAAACTCATCTTTTTGGTATTTTTATTTCAGAGGAAATGGTGTTTTATTGGTAATATATCATGCTTAATTTGTACATTGAAGAAAAAATACTTTAAAATGTTTTTATATATTGGAGTGCATGATGCATCTGTTATGCACAGAGGAAAAAACTGTATGTGTGTGTATAAGGGTGCATGAGTGTGTGTGTATATATACGAGCATGTCTGCATATATATATATATATATATATATATATATATATGTGTGTGTGTGTGTGTGTGTTTATACACACACACACACACACACACACACACACACACACACACACACACACACACACACACACACACACACACAATCTATATCTGTATCTAATCTATATACATATATACGTATATATGTATGTATATATGTATCGATATATATATATATATATATATATATATATATATATACATATATATATATATATATATATATATGTATGTGTGTATGTGTGTGTATGTGTATAAAACCCCCTACACACACACACACACACACACACACACACACACACACACACACACACACACACACACACACTTTCAAAAATTAATAAAGTGACTTTAGCACAGAAATCCTAGTATTTTTCATACTTCTTCACTGATAGAAATTAAATCATAATTTAGAAGGGTTTTTTATTTCTTTACTGTGAGCTCTGTTTAAACGACATAAGCAAGTATATACCAGGGAAAGATGCACATTCCATGAGCTGCAGACACTCAGGCAGGACATCAGCATAATTGACCCTTTGGGTATTCTGTTTTGCAGGAATCTACGCAAGTCTCCTGACACAGTAAATCAATACTGGCATCCCTGCAAATATGAGTTCCACATACTTACTCAGAAATACTTAATGACTCTGAGCCTTTAAATGTTTGCCTATACCAACTTCAGTACCCTTTGATACTCACTAATTTACTGAGTCCAATTTCTGTAAAAAAAAAAAGAACGTATTCAGTATGGAGTCAAATATGATACCAAACTTTAGAAGAACCCTTTCCAATTCTGAACTTCAGTAAACTATCATTAACTGTGTGTACTGTGTAACATTCTACTATTTAAAAATGCACAGTAACAAAGCTGACAAAAGTCTGCACATTGCCGACATCATCAGCATTTACTTTCTATCTCCTTATATAGAATAGCAGACCAAATGTATACAGTCAGAAACACAAGAGATTAAAAGTAATAGTCTTTTAAAGCCTCTTAAGTCAGGAAATCATGTCATAATAAACAATCACCCTCATATAAATATCCAAAACGTTTAACTTGCAGGACATTTAAATGACTAGGCTTATAAAAAATCTATTTTTGTGTGTTGTGAACATTTCTCAGGGTTAGTGAACTTATTCCAAGGATTCCTGAGATTGCGGGAACTCTTACTTTTGTTCTAAAGCATTTGTTACTGCATCTGAGCTCAAAGCCAGCTGTTTTTTACATTGAGGACAGGGAGCTAAATTCAACCCATCCAAGATGGGAACTACTGGTCCATAGCTTTTAGGTTTTTATCTGACTGGTCTGAGGGTTTAACTTTAGAAAACTTTTTCATCCTGCTGGTATAAAAGCCAATGATCAAACCCGGCTTTCCATACTTGCATATAAGCAAATCTTTCTCTGGTTTAAATCTTCTACAGGAAACTCTCTCCATAGTCCCCTATTGCTAGTATAGATCCTTTATAGAGCCCCCTATTAGTATAGACCCCATTTAGGGCACCCATTTATACCACACCATACTATTTTCTCTCCTCACTGTGAAAACAGAATTTAACCTAGCATTATGGATGGTCAGTTTCCCTCCATTTCTCTTACCTGTGTGATTAACATGGGTATCCTTAAGCAGTGTAGTAACTGCCTCATGTACACCGACAACCCTCTAGTCCTAAATCACCCAAGTACATTTTGTGAGAGGTGCATCTACACTAAGAATCTGGAATCCTTGCTCTCTCTTGCACCGAACAGTAACACTGAACAGGTTGTCAGCTCATATAATACACCTACAACACAAACCATGCACTCAGCACGTAAACCATCATACGCAGAGGTACTCACCAGAAACCTACCTAAACAGAAGAGACCTTCCAAACACAAACATGCTACACTTAATAAAGCACTCAATACACATGAAAACATAAGCACTAGTGCCTTACCAAATAAGCCCCTAAGCCACAGCACATCTAAACCAAATTTTTAGTTATACGTGACTCCATTGTGAGACACACAGATGTCCTACTCACCAGGCTGGACAAGGAGAAGGTTATGGTCATCTAGCTGTTGGGTGCCAAGATCTGTCAGATCTCACATGCACTCAAGTCTCTCAACAAGTACTATTATTGCACTGTCGCAGTTCATATTGGTGTAAATGACTTAAGACATACCTCACTGGACTGTATGAAGAGAGACATGATTGAGGTCTATGAATATGTGTCCCAGGCAGGTATGTCCCTAGCCTTTGGCAGCACTCTACCCTCACCTGGGATGATACCACAATATAAACAAAAAATAACTGACTTCAACAATTGGCTTAGTTTCTGGTGTCATTCTAAGG